>NC_064286.1:35627333-35835731 GCF_019186545.1 Solanum stenotomum | reverse complement strand
CTGAAACTGAGGTAGAAAACCAACAGTCTCAGATACTAGACCAGCAATCTCAGATTCAAGACCAACAGTCACAAATAAAAGCATTAAATTCTCAGTTGGACACTGTAGTAGCACGCCAAGAAGACATGTTTAGGAAGATACAACTCTTTGCTCGCTCATTGCCATCAAGGTTAGAAGTGATGCAAACTTATATGAGATTTTCTATTTGATTTTTTTTAATAAATATATAAATATGTAACATTTAGTATCTAACTTTGCATATAATCTTTTATGATGCAGTGCTCCATCAGAAGGCTGACTGAAGGTATATTTCTATTTTTATTTTGCTAACTCAAACTTTATGTTTAATAAGTTGTAGTCTATACAAATTCATTATATCATGATGTACAAGTTAATACCTTACCTAAAACAGATCAATATTAATCATGCCCAATACTTTAAATTTCAGTTGCTTCTAATGTTACTGGAAAAAGTGTAGAAAATGATATAGTACATTATAGAGGGAAGCATTGCTAGTAGCTAGAGATTAAGAGGAGATTTCCTTCTTATTACAAAAATTTGTAGCTTTTAAGACCATGTGAGTAGGATATGAACATTATAGAGTTACAATTGCTATCCTTATCAGTCTCTTACTCCTTGCTGCTAGTGTATCTGTTCATTGAGTGATGGTTTGGTATGTTTTTTCTTAATTTTTGATAGCAAAATTTGGTAATATGAGGCAACTAGTTTGTGTGTGTATCTCAGCTGTTTGTATATGTACTCCTTTGAAAAAAATTCAGTTCTGGGCTCTCTGAGTATGGTAGATCATTGCCCCCCAACTCGCAGCTATCACTTGTTTCTGAAACTGCTTCCGTTTCTTCCTTTTAATTTTCAGCATTACTTCCTTCACCTCCCCCAGTTGTATAGGCAAGCATGTCCATTGTTCAAAACCCCTGTTGACCTCAGTGATCCATGGGCATTCACTGAACAAGTGTTTGACTGTCTCCAACTTCTGAGCATCACATAAACAACAATTAACTTACTCCACTGAGATGTTCATCTTCATTAGCCTTTCCTTAGTGATCAGTCTGTCTTCGACAGCTAACCATAGAATAAATCTATGTTTAGGTTGAGCCACTGCACTCCAAATGCAATCAGCAATATGTGAATTGTTGTGGTGCCCTCTGATATCAATATAGCTCCTTGTGATTGAGTATGCACCTCCCTTAGTCAACCTGTACCTATTTTGCATATGCCAACGTCGCATTTTTTCTTTCATGGTGTGAATCTTCCTCCAGTACTAGCTGCTATCTACAGAAGCTTTCTGGTTATGCATGATAGAAGGTGATTCTTCTTACTGTTGAATTACAAGTAGTTATAAGAAGATTTATTTAGTAACTTAACTGAGCAAGAGATTAACTAATGAGTTTATAGCTTAAATACTTCATATAGTTTCTAAAGAGGTTGGGTCTTAGTCTTAGACTAAAATAGGAAATTTTATTGAAGCAAATGCTTTGCAGGAACATATATAGGGCTGAGTAACTTGGTACAAAGAAGTGCAAAAAAATTTGATTGCTTATATCATAATAGAACTACTGTGCTTGGTAAGTAGGATAAACCATGAGGGCAAAGCCTTACTTGTACTAATTGTTAACTAAAACAAAATGAAGTCCATTTGGATAAACTAATGAATCAAAAGTAAACATCAACCCCCACCCCACGAGCATAAATTCTATTATTATTATTACTTATTATAGTTTACAATCAATCATATTGGTCCTAGCAGAAAAGTAGTTGTCGTATCTGAAAATGAGACTGAATAGAACTCTTCCCAGATGGAAGAAATTGAATTGTAATACCAGGGACCATCTATCCAATAATCTTATAAAATTGCGCATTACAACATATGAAAGACAAATTGTGTTGTATATTTTACTTTTAAACTTGGCATAAATACTTTAAATTAAATCTTAATTTTGTTTTATTTTCTTTTTTCACAGGTATAAAAGGGGAGAACTGAATCAAAATCGATTGCAAGCTATGTGTCACCACATTATTGCTACTTTGGAAGGAACTTTTAATTATTTGTCTAAGTTTAGGAGTAATATTTAGTATATTTCAGTTAGATTTTCTTGTTATTGGACATATGTTACTTTTATTTAAGGAGTTTATAATGAGATATTATCTCAATAGAATTTTCGTCGTTTTTAATTACATGATCATGGCTGAATTTGATTATTATCTAGCATGTTTTATTGTTTAATTTTTAATTTATGCAACTCTAATTTAATAAATAATACCAATACAAAATAATTAAATGTCATTATTTATTTGTAATTAGTGACAAAATATTTTATCATCAAAAGAAATTTTTAGCAACGACTATATTAAACTTTTCAAGACAAATATTTTCGTCACAAAATATATTAGTTCATTACAAGTTGACTAAATTTAGTGACAAAAAATGCATTGTCCCAGTACCTCTTTTTTATTGAATACGAATTATTTTTTTATGTTGTGACAATTGTAATTGTCACTAATCGTGATAATTTATAATGACAATATATATTGTCAGTAAAAATAATACTTTTAGTGACAAAATGATAGATTTAACCACAAAATTTTTAAGTTTTTTTATAACAATAAATTTGTCCCTAATTTATACATTTAAGGACAAAATATTTTTTTGTATATAAAAAGTAGTCATTAGTGACGAAACTACATTTGTTCAACTACGAAATACATATAACTTTAGAGACAATTAATGTCGTCACTAATTGAACTAAATAATTTGTGACGACATAATTTTGTCGATAGTAATAACATTTTTAGTGACAAAACATACTATTAACTACAAAAAAATTATACTTTTTATGACAAATAAATTCGTCACAAATATTAATGCATTTGGAGACGATTTTTCTTTTTGTAGTTAATATAATACTTTTAGTGACAAAGCACTAAATCGTCTTTGTATACTTTTAGCGACGCACGTTTAGTGACGACTGATTGACGAAATTTTTTCCGTCACACAAGATTTTAAGTGACGAAATTTGATTTATAAATGACGAAATTATTCGTCCCTGATAATCGAATTTGTTGTAGTGTCTTTTTCTCAGAATTGATAATTAGAATAAGTCTATGCTATAATGCTCAAGGAAGCAAGGTGCAAAAACTAGGGATTCAACAAAATAGTCAAGGGCAAAATCTGGCTACCAACAAAAGACTACAGGCTAAAAAGGGCTAACTAGTGATATAATTACTGAAAAGGCTAAAATTACCAGACAAACCAAAGAAATCCTATTATCATCTCCTAAACAAAACAACACTTTTTATTTCGCTTCAATAACATGCAGGGCAAGTTCTAGACTAAGATGCAAAACATGGAATAAACAAAATCTCACCACACATGGCACAAATATCAATCAGGATGGATCAATTCCACTTCTAAGAGAGACATGATCATAACAAACTACCAAATAAAATAAGGTATATACAAAGTCACAACCATGAACTTATGTGTCAAAGAGTCTGCAATTTTTTTCAATCAAGCATTCACAAGAAGTACTACTTAAAAATTAGGCTAATCACACCACTCAAAAGGGTCTTTTCTTTTCTATAAAATAATAATTAAAAGAAACTTATTCCTAAAAAAAATAAAAGACACTCAGCTCAAAGGTACTATCCTCAGGAAAAGAACCGAAGACAAAAGCCAAGGAACCCATCTTAAAAAAAATAAAAGGCCCAATAAAACAGTAGAAACTAGGAAGTCATTCTTCCACCCACACTTAAAAATATGCTATGTCTCCAAAGCATCACATAAAATTTAAAACAAGGGTTAGGAAAACTCCCTGAGGCCTTTAGGCCTAGCTAGTAGCATTATCTCTTAATTTTCATCAAGGGTCGTCACCCCACACTTAAGCTCAAGCGTGCTCCTTAGCTCCAAATTTTTGGCTACTCAGACTTCCCCCAATCTGCAAAAACAAGACCAAAAGAAAAAAATGACAATAATAAAATTAAAATAAAATAAAATAAAATAAGAAGTTACAATACTAATTGGGTTGCCTTCCAATAAGCGCCTAATTTAACATCGCGTCACGTCACAAATTAGTTCCCAACTTTTCTTTCCACTTTGAACTTATGAGTTGTACCCCAACTTTGCATCAATTTTTCTGCTCCTCTCAAGGAGAGGTGGTATAAAGATAAAGAAACCAAGTAATATATGTCGCATCTTGCACTTCTTGGTCCTTAGGTGAGGAATGTCGTTTTGTCTACATGAACTAAAAACTTTAGGATGTAGGGGACTTGTACCTCATCTATACACTGATCCATTAGTTCAGATTTTATAGAAAAGTGTTTTGAATGAGATTCAAGTTGCCTCAACTCCAAAGCAACTTTGTTTTTACAATATTCTCACTTTTGTACTCTTTCTCAACATCGATATTAAGGAATAAAATATAGTTAAATGGTTGGAGTTCCTCTTTTTCCTTCACTAGTTTGTCATCATCCACGACAATTGGTAATTGGGCTTCAGACACCTCAATTTTTTTGTTCAAGTGAGCCTCTAAGTCATGAATATCTGAGCCAAATTGATCTATTTTTTGTGTGAGCTCAATCTTCCTTCAATCAGTTGGGTTGTCATGTATGTCAAACCATCACAAATAAACTCTTGAAACTTTAGAAGTTGAGTTTGTTCTTGTAGCCAAGATTGACTCACTATCTTTACTTCTTCATAACTTTCTCCTTGTTGGGCTTCTCTCTCTCTTCTAATTTAGTTTGGATTGTAATTTCTAATTGAATAACGTCAAGCTCATCCAGCAGTTTCATGATATTTTTGTGCTCTTCCCCGCATTCAAAGGTCGGTCCTTGGAACATGAGGACTTACCAATCTTCAACTCTACTATAGTGAACTCTAGCCACGGGGATGCAAAATTGGAGCGTCGGACCCTACATTTGTATAAGAATGTAGGAAAGAGCATGGTTAGTAAAAAAATGTACCAAGTATGATAGCCATGCTTAAAAAGTATGAAATCATGTTAAAAGGGACCTTTTCATGACATGCAACGACCAAGCTAAATCATGAGATAAAAGGTTTAGAAAACATAAATCATAAAACATGGCCAATGCAAGCTAACATCTTTAAAATATTCATGAGAGATTTAACTTTAACCAACATTTAAGACCATGTGAGCTATTAACGTGGAATTCGGTGTATACCCACATCGAAAAGGGTTGTCCTACTTTCAAAGGTAAGACCATGAACTTCTAGCTTATTTGGATGCACTAGCTAATGTCTATCTAAGACAATCATCCTATGGGGACACTTAGGTATGGGATAATGAGATTGCTACTAGAAACTCCGCCTCATGCTACGGGAGAGCTTCCATCTCAATATCCTCTCAGCTCTAAGATTAAATCCCACATAATAGTCTTTAATCCTAACTTGTCTCATTATCCACATAGAGGCACATAAAATAGCCAATCCAAGCTAAAGTAATATTATCATCCATGGAAAGGTACAATTAAGCAACCAATCCAAGCTAGATTTCATTAGGATAGCTCCTTAATCTTTATTCAAAGTTTAGTTGAGAAAACCTTTCAACTCTAAGAATCCTTTATGTGAGAAAACTTTTCATAATCATGCCTTCACGTGTATATGATAAATCCTTTCACAAGATCCTACCGTGTTAAGATAGGGGAATTTAGTAACCCTATGGACGAAAGGACTCCATAGGTGACTACTATTATACCTTGATGCTAAAATCTTGAAATCAACGGGGGAATTGGAGAGTTGACACCCTAGATTTCTTCTTCAAAATGTAGAGAGAGATATATTTGAACTTGATCTTCTTTTGGGAATTTGAGAGAATGAATTGAATTGGGTGATTTTGGGGGTAAAAGTGTTTATATAGAGCCTAGGATAGAAGGTAAAATGACATAGTATTGCGTTAGAATAATTATGAAAAGACCCAAAAGCCCTTCTTAAAAATAATTGCAGACCTCATCAACGGCCAAACCTACGATCCATTTGTCAGATCACGAACCACTACAACAAAAACAACTTTTAGCGTTAATAAATAGACACATTAATAAAGAGTGCTAAAGTATTTACCGACATTACTTAAGTGCCATTAGATCCAATGTCGCTAAAGGCTTTAGGGACATATACAAAAAGTTCTAATTACCGCGAAAAATACATATTTAGCGGCAATTGAGCTATTACCATTAATTAATTACCGATAAAGATCATTTTTTAAGTAGTGGACCGTCCTGGTTTGTCATGGGTGAGATCAGAGACCACTGGTTTTGGACTCCCAACAACAGACCCATGTACGGTTTGTGGGTCACCAACGAGTCGTACATCTCGGTCTTGGGTCTCAACTTCTAACTCTAACTAGGTAATTTACCCGCGCTTCGTGCGGGCATAAATAATCTTTCTAAGCTTTTGAACAACCTTTTCAATAATCGATTGTTATAAGAAAAAAAAAGTAAATTTTAGTAGGTTTTAAGAACATTTCAACAGAAATTACATGATTTGGCATAATCACATTTCTCAAGAATTGTTAATATATAATGAATGATTAAAAATATCTTCATATCTAATCATTTTTATCTTTTGCATAATTTATCATAATATATGTTTGATGATATAATTGTATTGTTAAAACTGAATGATGTTTTTATGTAGCGATTAAACATCATTTTTTCTATTTTTTGTACATGTAAAATATATAATCCAATAATTTTATGGTTAGAATAACTCCTTGTGAAAAAAATATTTATGTGAAAGTTGTCGATAATCAATATTAGTTATAAATAAATTATGACCGTTAAAAATGTACACCACAACAACATAAATAATTTTTTTTAGAGACAATCTACTTGTCTGAGGTCAAAAGTTCACCACTTTTCGTTATTGTTACTTTGTTACTCTAACAGAATTTATAAAACGAGAAAAATAAATTTGAAACAACAGCAAAATAATATTGTTGACTCTTTTAGAAATTCATTCTTCATTAAACTGTTGCTCTGAAGGCCCTTCTATATGCTTCATCAATGCAACTTTACGACTTTTTCAGAAATATGTATGTATAGTCATTGCATTGTGAAAGTACAAGTAGATCAAAATGTTGAATTCTAGACTCATGTTAAATAAATATTCTCGAACATTAAAAAATTAAAAATGAGTCTAACCTAGATAACTCACACGCTGAGCAATGACTTGGGACATGAATGACAACAAATCTATGTTAATAGAAATATCTTTTGTAGCTTAAGATATTACTTTTATTTAGAACATGTTTTGTTTTAAATTCTTCTAATTAAACTTGCCAAAAATAGTCATAACTCACAAGAGTCGAATGAGAAGAAAAAAAAAACATTAAAAGGACGAAAGCTTTGTCCAAGTGATATCATATACATACCAAACGAAAAATAATCAATATAATTTTAAGGAGTAAACGAAGCAGCAAGAAAAAACATAGATTAAAGGGAGTAAACTATGAGATATCCAATGATGATAACAAATCATTCTAACCAAAAACGTTCTCATGTTTTGAAATAACATACCTTAAAAAATTGACTAATACTTCAAACAACTTTCAATCCTTAAAGTACTCATAATATCATTGATAAAATTTAGTAAAAATAGATAGCAACAACATAAAAATAAAAAAATATGGGCATGCAAAGTTATTAACTCTCTGAGAATTTTCTAAAGAACACAAAATTTCATCCTTGTATGTGAAGGAATGACGTTGTTGATGATGAAATTAGAGATTTGTAAGGGCTTTTTTTTATTGTACCTTCAACAATATCAGTAGAAAAAACTTGCTTGAATGTTCAATTAACGTTTGTTATTTAATCTGTACTAACAAATACTTATAAAAATAATTTTGCAGAAACATAAACAACAAAGTCTAAAGCATGTACTCAAAAATAATAATAACAACTAATAATATAAGCATAAATTAATGACTGTAAACAACATACCAGGATATGTAACAATAGAATGAAACATAATGGAAAAAATCTAGCCAACAAAATGCACACTGTCCTCTTAAAGAAATTATTCCCCTCTAGTACCCGAGGTTAAAAGGAATATATCCTCTCAGGATAGAACGATTATATTCACCAGGGTATTGATATAAAAATAATGGTGTCAATGAGTCATTCAACATGAGCAAAGTACACAAATATTTAACTGTCCAGAAGAAGAATAAAAAGTTCAAAACTTTCGTTGTTTTAAAATGAGAGGAAATTCCTCTATTTATAAACAACAAAGGATAGCGTGAACAAATGCTTATTTTGTCTTATCGGAAAGGTCACAACTCTTTGGAAAAGTTACAACCCTTCGAAAAGGTTACAACCTTTCATAAAAGTCATAATGTTTCATAAAAGTCGCAACTCTTCATATAAGTCGCAACTCTTCATAAAAGTTGCAACTTTTCATAAAAGTTGCAGCTCTTCATAAAAGCTGCAACTTTTCATAAAAGTCACAACTTTTCATTGAAGGGGAAGGCTAGTTTTGGAAATAACATAAATTAAAAGGGAATCCTTATTTGTGGTCGCGCCACGTAGGTGGGTCTAGGGTTCTCTTCTATATATATTTATATGATATATGATATTTCTCAAAGTCTAGGACTCACCTACGAGACCTGCCTATGACTCGCTGATAGGAAAATAGACCGTCCTGGTGAACTGTATAAAATTAATAGAACTTGACACATTTGAAAAAGTTGGATAGCCACCCATGGAGCTACCTACAAACCGTGTGTCAGTCTACGGGCCATTGGTGGCATTGTTGGTACTGACACCGGATCCTAAAAAAAGCTATAATTTCCTATATTTTTGAATCCAAGGTGTTACATTATATCCCCCTTGGGAACATTCGTCCTCAAATGAAATTCAAGACATCATAAGAAGGGTGGGAATTTAATCTAACAGTCCAACATGAATGTAATAACATAAATGTGCATATTCGAGGAGGAAACATCAACTCCAAGCTAAAGCATGTTCAATACATCATATCATGAAGTCTATATGCAAATCATACTCAAATGTACATAAACATGAAGAAATCAATCAAGTTAACTCATTTTTTCAAAATTTAAGCTTTTCATGAATCATGCATAATGAGGAAATCATGGGAATATCTAAGACACATGATACCAAAAGAGTAAACCATGAGGAACTAAATACCTCAAGATAGAGTAAGGACCTAAGGAAATAGATGAGGATAACGGAACATCATATCGGCCTCGGCATCCCAAATAACATCCCCAACTAATTGATTCCTCCATAGAACCTCTACACAAGCAATTTCTTTGTTTCTCAACTTCTTAACTTGTCAGTCTAAAATTTCAACCGAAATTTCCTCATAGAAAACATTCTCCCCAACTCCCAAACCTTCTAAGGGAACTATGGATGTCGGATTTCATACACATTTCTTCAACAAGGAGCTATGGAAAATCGGATGTACCAATGCCAAATCATTAGGCAAATCGAGTTCATAAGTGACCTTATCAATTTGCCTCAAAATCAGATAGGGCCCACATAGCGGGGACTAAGCTTCTATTTCTTTCCTAATCTCATTACACCCTTCATGGGTGAAACTTTTAAGTAGACCCAATCATGTACATCAAACTCAAGATCTCTTCTTCTAACATTGGCATAGGACTTTTATCAAACTTTGAGACATTTTCAACCTTTCTATAATGAGCTGAACTTTCTCCATAGCCTCATGTACCAATTTGGGACCTATCAAGACAACTTCACCCACTTATAACCAACCTATAGGAGATATACGCCTCTTACCATATAGAGCCTCAAATGGAGTCATTCCAATGTTTGAATGATAGTTATTATTATACGCAAATTCAATTAAAGGCAAGAGATAATCTCAATTACCATTGAAATCAATTACACATGGTCTCAACATATCTTCCAAAGTTTGGATAGTACACTCTGCTTGCCCATCTGTTTGTAGATGAAAGGTCTTGCTACGCTTAACACGAGTACCAAGGCCCTTTTGGAAAAATTTCAAAAACTGAGAAGTGAATTGGGTACCATGATCGCAGATAATAGAAAGGGGCACTCCATGCAACCTAACCATTTCCCTCAGATACAGCTTAGCATAGTCATTCGTCGAATAAAAAACCTTGAGAGAAATGAAATGAGCCAGTTTGGTCATTCGAACTACAATAACTAAATCGAGTCATGTTTGTCACAACCCAAGCCTAGGGCCTAGACGTGACATGGCGAATGAGGAACCCAAAGGAACCCCAAACAAGCCTCTCAAACTTATCATCACACTTCATCGGTCGCGGAAGTACAATCAATATTAATTAACGGGAAATAGGGACTAAGGGCAAACCATTTCAAAATGACATCATAGAACAAGAGTCAAGCTCATTTACAAAATACTTGTCCAACACACACCTCTACATACATAGATAGGACGGGGGCCATGACATACTACCGGCTCCCCTCATAGTCAAAATACAATTGCAAGCTAAAGTATCAAAACATAGGAGTAGGAAACATAACATAGCCCTCGAATCATTGAGGACTCACCAACAAACTCGGATAAGCACCGTACTAGCCACGTGAATGGAGAGAAGGATCAAGAGTAGCTCCGGTCCCTACATGGTGACATTATGTAGGCAAAATATGCGTTAGTACTTGGAATGTACTAAGTATGCGGGGTGCAACACAACAATAGACAAGGACACAATCGAAATACAAGAAATAGTTTCATAGGCATTATGAATAACAATATGAGGATGCATGATCAAAGTGAAGTCAAAACATGTTTAAGTAAATCTATACTAATAGTAGATATCATATGTGTATGCATGATCCAACCAATCTATAACCCCAACTTAGGATGGGGGATGCCGTTCACACCCGGACACCCTGGTGGCAAGGTATAAACCCCTCACATGGTTGATGTTGGTCACACCCCAAGCATCCTAGGTGGTGAGATATAAACCTCTCACATGGTTGATGTTGGTCACACCCCAAGCATCCTAGGTGGTGAGATATAAACCTCTCACATGGTTGATGTTGGTCACACCCCAAGCATCCTAGGTGGTGAGATATAAACCTCTCACATGGTTGTTGGGTTCTTTTCCCCCGGACCGGGCATGGTCATGCAACACTTTATATAGGAAATTCCCATTAGGCTCTAATGCAATCTCACGTATGGAATGAACATATACACAAGCTTAGTTTGTCATCAACACATCTCTGGATTGCCATACATCTCATAACTCAAGCTTTAAAGCATCGATTCATCAATTCTCCATAGTTGGACATTTTGTCAAACACCTTGAAGGCATGTAATGGAATCAAAGAGCATGGAAAATAGGGTAGTAATTATGCAGCCAAACCAGTGAACAACCTACAACAACACCTTTTAACACCCACAATACCACATGAAAATCTCCACATCCATTCCAAATTTAGATTCAAGTTCTAGAGTCACAACATGCTCAAAACAATCACTTTTCATGTTTAAAATTCAATGTGCAGGAAATTATTACAAAGAACAAGACTAATTTATGAATCTTAACTTAAACCATGAATTAGTGAGTAGAATAGAGTCTAGGCACTATGGGTGGAAGGACCCATGAGTTCAACACCACATACCTTGAGTTCTTATGAAGGTCTTGAGAGTGTCTTCAATGGAAGCTTGGAACTTGGAGCAAGAGTCTCTTCAATCTTGAGGAAGGTTTTGGATTAGGGTTCTTGAGAGAACTTGAGAGAAAATGTGTCTAAGTATGGGAGAGGTGTTTTGGGAAATGTTTTAGAGATGGGAATTGAACTAATGGTATATAGGAAATAACATATGCCCTTTGGAAAAATGGTCCAACACTTAGAAAAAAAAATGAGGCGGGTGAACAGTAAAAACGCTCACTGGAAATTGCATTTCCTGCCGGACAGATTTTACGAAAATGGGCATAACTTCTTCGTCCGAACTCCGAATGAGGTGAAACGAAGTGCGTTAGGTAGCTAACTCAAAGGGCTTTCCATGGATATGTTATGGGCCACCCAATTATTTGTGTGCTAGGAGATATGACCCTCCAAAGTAGACCCTCGAAAAAGGCTTCACTTGGAAATTTCGGATTTTGATACGGTTGCTCTAAAATTTGGGTTAGACCCATTTCCCACTCAATTTGACCCCCTAAACAAGAATATGAAGTCGGATTTTCGAAAAACGAAACGGATTTTTTTTTGATATAGCTAAACAAGTTTCCGGTAACTTCCGAAGCACATTTTTAAGAACTTTTTGGGTCATTTCAATATCTCCCCCTTGGGAACATTCGTCCCCGAATGTGGAAGAGACGTACAAGGCAAGACTTAGTAAGAACATATCAGCCCCAACATGAATGCAAAAATTTTATTTAAACATCACTTCAAGATTTCAAAACTTAGTGTAAAGCATCCATAACTCATCAATTTAAACATATATGCACATTAATGATTCAGGGGCTGAAATGTAAGACTCAATGGAGTACAAAGGACTTGATTTAATACCTTAGGCTTGAGTGGAGTTGAATAGATAAGGATAACGTCTTTGCATGTCCGCTTCGGCCTCCCAAGTAGCACTCTCCACTTGTTGATTTCTCCAAAGCACCTTAACGGACGCCACTTCTTTGTTCCTCAACCTTTTAACTTGTCTATCTAAGATCTGAACCGGGACTTCTTCATACGTCAAATTATCTTCTACAACACCCACAACCTCAAGAGGTACAATAGCGTTAGGATCACCAACACATTTCCTCAACATCGATACATGGAATACCGGATGAACTAATTCCATCTCCTTGGGCAACCCCAACTCATAGGCTACTTTACCAACCCTTCTTATTATCTCATAAGGACCGACATACCTAGGACTTAATTTCCCCTTCTTACCAAAACGAACCACACCTTTCATTGGAGAAACTTTCAAATAAACCCAATCACCCACTTTGAATTCAAGATCCCGTCTCCTCACATCGGCATAAGACTTTTGACGACTTTGGGCTGTTTTCAACCTCTCCCTAATCATCCTTACCTTCTCAAGAGCATCCATGACCAGATCCGGACCCAACAAGGCCACCTCTCCAACTTCAAACCACCCAACCGGTGACCTACACCGTCTACCATAAAGTGCCTCAAAAGGAGCCATACCGATACTAGAATGATAACTATTGTTGTATGCAAATTCAATCAAAGGAAGATGATCATCCCAACTACCTTTCAACTCCAATACACAAGCTCTAAGCATATCCTCCAAGGTTTGAATTGTTCTTTCGGCTTGGCCATCCGTTTGAGGGTGGAAGGCCGTGCTAAGCTTTACCTTTGTACCAAGACCCCTTTGGAATGACTTCCAAAAGTGAGAAGTGAATTGGGCACCACGATCCGAGATGATAGACAAAGGAATCCCATGCAACCTTACCAATTCATGAATGTACAACTTGGCATACTCTTCAGCCCCGTAAGTAGTTTTAACCGGTAGGAAATGAGCCGACTTTGTCATCCGATCAACCACCACCCAAACCGAATCAAAGCCTCTTCTAGCCTTGGGTAAGCCCACTACAAAATCCATGTTGATTTCTTCCCACTTCCAAGTAGGTATCTCAATGTCTTGAGTTAGGCCACCCGGCCTTTGATGTTCGGCCTTGACTTGTTGACAACTATGGCAACCCGAAACAAATTTTGCAATGTCCTTCTTCATACCGCCCCACCAATACACATCCCTCAAGTCTCTATACATCTTTGTTGACCCCGGATGAATAGAATAAAAAGAATTATGAGCCTCATCAAGGATTCTTTCCCTCACACCATCCACACAAGGAACACATAATCTACCTTGGTACCTAAGGGCACCATCTCCCCCTTGGGAGAAAACCTCCACCTTACCACTACTCACCGAAGCCTTTAATTCTACCAAAGAAGGATCAAGATCTTGCTTGACTATCACCTCATCAACCAAGGAAGACCTTGAACCATCAACAACAACTACTCCTCCACTATCCACCCCTTCTAACCTAACTCCCAATTTGGCCAACCGATGGACCTCCTTAGCCAACTCTTTACTACCTTCCTCCACATGAGCCAAGCTACCCATGGACACTCTACTCAATGCATCCGCCACCACATTAGCTTTCCCCGGATGATAGTGAACACTCATATCATAATCCTTAAGGAATTCTAACCACCTCCTTTGTCTCAAGTTAAGATCTTTTTGCGTGAACACATATTGGAGATTCTTATGGTCGGTGAAGATATCAACATGCACCCCATACAAATAATGACGCCAAATCTTTAAAGCAAAAACCACGGCGGCCAATTCAAGATCATGGGTTGGGTAATTTTTTTCATGAACCTTAAGTTGCCTAGAAGCATAGGCTATAACCTTACCACTTTGCATCAACACACAACCCAAACCAATACGGGAAGCATCACAATAAACAACAAAACCTTCTAACCCATCCGGAAGTGACAAAATAGGAGCGGACACAAGCCTTTCTTTCAAAGTTTGGAAGCTTTCCTCACACTCATCCGACCACACAAATTTAGCCTTCTTTTGAGTCAACTTAGTCATAGGAGAAGCAAGAGAAGAAAACCCTTCCACAAATCTCCTATAATAACCCGCTAAACCCAAGAAACTCCTTATATCCGACGGGGTCAAAGGTCTAGGCCAATTCCTAATAACATCGGTCTTCTTAGGATCCACCTTAATACCATCCCCCGACACCACATGGCCTAGGAAAGCAACTTCCTTCAACCAAAACTCACACTTTTCATATTTAGCGTACAACTTCTCTTCCCTCAATCTTTGGAGTACAACCCTCAAGTGACCCTTGTGCTCTTCCTCACCCCGAGAATAGATCAAGATGTCATCTATAAACACCACCACAAAAGAATCAAGGTAGGGTTTGAAAACCCTATTCATCAAATCCATAAAGAGAGCCGGAGCATTAGTCAACCCGAAAGACATCACCACAAACTCATAGTGCCCATACCTAGTACGAAAGGCCGTCTTGAGAATATCACACTCCCTCACCTTCACTTGATGATACCCTGACCGAAGATCAATCTTAGAGAAGTGACTAGCCCCATGCAATTGGTCAAATAAATCGTCAATCCTTGGAAGAGGATACCTATTCTTGACGGTGACCCTATTAAGTTGTCGATAATCAATACACATTCTAAGAGACCCATCTTTCTTCTTCACAAACAAAACCGGAGCACCCCAGGGAGAATGACTAGGTCTAATAAACCCCTTCTCTAACAAATCTTTTAATTGCTCTTTCAACTCTTTCAACTCCGCCGGGGCCATACGGTAAGGGGGGATAGAAATAGGTTGAGTATCGGGAAGGAGGTCTATACCAAGATCTATCTCCCTTTCGGGAGGGACACCGGGAAGGTCTTCTGGGAAGACATCTAGAAACTCATTAACAACCGGAATAGACTCAATAGGAGGGACTTTAGACTCCACATCATTGACTCTCACAATATGGTACAAGCACCCTTTGGAAATCAACCTATGGGCTTTAATGCAAGAAATGAATTTCCCCTTCACCACAACATCCCGGCTCTCCCACTCAAGGACGGGTTCATTAGGAAATCGGAACTTGACTTTACGAGTCCTACAATCAATAGAAGCATAATATGCATGCAACCAATCCATCCCAAGAATAACATCAAAATCCACCATGTTCAACTCAACAAGATCACAAGGCAACAACTTATTTAATATGCAAACCGGACAATTTCTATACACTTTTCTAGCAACAATAGAGACACCAATGGGAGTGGATACTTCATATGACTCATGCAACAATTCCGACTCGACATGAAATTTTCTAGCAACTAAGGGGGTAACAAAGGAAAGGGTGGCACCCGGATCAATCAAAGTATAAACATCAAGATCAAAGATTTGCAACATACCGGTCACCACATCCGGAGTCTCATTAACACCTTGTCTACCATGCAAAGCATAAAATCGATTGTCCCTTGGGGCACCACTTTGAGAAGCACCTCTACCCAAAGGAGTAGTGTTAGCACTTCGGACCTTGTTGCGGATCTTGGGACATTCAAACCTCTTATGACCCACTTCTCCACATTCAAAGCAAGCACCCGAACCCTTCATGCAAGGACCACCATGCTTCCTCCCACACTTAGGGCATACATCCATAGAACCCACTTCACCTCCCCCTTGAGGTCTAGGAACATTGATAGCAAATCCCCGGTTGACATGAGGGTTTCCTCGGCCTTGATGAAATCTAGCACCCTTAGGGAACCTATTCTCCAATCGGGCCCTCTTGGCCTCGTGCCCCCTTCTCTTCCTCAATTTCTCCTCCTCCATTTGCTCGGCATAAGTCATCAACCGAGACAAATCCATATCTCCAATGAGCATAGCGGACCGACACTCCTCACTAACCAAGTCGGATACACCCATCACAAATTTGTTCATCCTCGACCTAGAGTCGGCCACCAAGTGAGGTGCATACTTGGAGAGTTGGACAAATTTGAGGGCATACTCCCTCACACTCATAGCTCCTTGCTTCAAGTTCATGAACTCCACCAACTTTGCCTCCCTAAGCTCAAGAGGGAAGAACCTATTAAGGAAAGCAAGTTTAAACTCCTCCCACAACACCACATAGCCATTACCTTTCTCACCCTTCCATTGATCAAACCAAATTTGAGCAACCCCCTTGAGTTGGTAGGCCGCCAATTCCGCCTTCTCACAAGCACCAACATCCATAATGGTCAAGATTTTGCATACCTCATCGATGAACTCTTGCGGGTCCTCATCCACCTTTGAACCATGGAAGACCGGAGGGTTCATCCTCATGAAATCTCTCACCCTTTCCCCCGGGGTGGTAGTTCGAGGAGCTTGGGCTCCTTGTTGCACTTGGTTAGCTACCACTTGTGCAAGCATGGTGAGTGCATCACGGAGCTCACCATTGGTGGGTGGCTCTTCCGGTGATCGGGCCCGTCTTCCCCTCATGTTTGGCATGATGATCTAGCAATCCAAAGAACAAGCGTTAGGGAGGAATCACCTTATCGCACTCTAAGCACGACATAGAACATGAAGAAGGGAAACCTTTCCTAAAACGTTTTGTAGCCTCCCATTCATAGTCGTGGCGCGCTTCACAACCATGATTAGGACTCTACTCAACGCGGTGTGTTGGACTCCGAGGATTTAACAACCTAGTGCTCTGATACCAAGCTTGTCACGACCCAAGCCTAGGGCCTAGACGTGACATGGCGAATGAGGAACCCGAAGGAACCCCAAACAAGCCTCTCAAACTTGTCATCACACTTCATCGGTCGCGGAAGTACAATCAACATTAATTAACGGGAAATAGGGACTAAGGGCAAACCATTTCAAAATGACATCATAGAACAAGAGTCAAGCTCATTTACAAAATACTTGTCCAACGCACACCTCTACATACATAGATAGGACGGGGGCCATGACATACTACCGGCTCCCCTCATAGTCAAAATACAATTGCAAGCTAAAGTCTCAAAACATAGGAGTAGGAAACATAACATAGCCCTCGAATCATTGAGGACTCACCAACAAACTCGGATAAGCACCGTACTAGCCACGTGAATGGAGAGAAGGATCAAGAGTAGCTCCGGTCCCTACATGGTGACATCATGTAGGCAAAATATGCGTTAGTACTTGGAATGTACTAAGTATGCGGGGTGCAACACAACAATAGACAAGGACACAATCGAAATACAAGAAATAGTTTCATAGGCATTATGAATAACAATATGAGGATGCATGATCAAAGTGAAGTCAAAACATGTTTAAGTAAATCTATACTAATAGTAGATATCATATGTGTATGCATGATCCAACCAATCTATAACCCCAACTTAGGATGGGGGATGCCGTTCACACCCGGACACCCTGGTGGCAAGGTATAAACCCCTCACATGGTTGATGTTGGTCACACCCCAAGCATCCTAGGTGGTGAGATATAAACCTCTCACATGGTTGATGTTGGTCACACCCCAAGCATCCTAGGTGGTGAGATATAAACCTCTCACATGGTTGATGTTGGTCACACCCCAAGCATCCTAGGTGGTGAGATATAAACCTCTCACATGGTTGTCCGGTTCTTTTCCCCCGGACCGGGCATGGTCATGCAACACTTTATATAGGAAATTCCCATTAGGCTCTAATGCAATCTCACGTATGGAATGAACATATACACAAGCTTAGTTTGTCATCAACACATCTCTGGATTGCCATACATCTCATAACTCAAGCTTTAAAGCATCGATTCATCAATTCTCCATAGTTGGACATTTTGTCAAACACCTTGAAGGCATGTAATGGAATCAAAGAGCATGGAAAATAGGGTAGTAATTATGCAGCCAAACCAGTGAACAACCTACAACAACACCTTTTAACACCCACAATACCACATGAAAATCTCCACATCCATTCCAAATTTAGATTCAAGTTCTAGAGTCACAACATGCTCAAAACAATCACTTTTCATGTTTAAAATTCAATGTGCAGGAAATTATTACAAAGAACAAGACTAATTTATGAATCTTAACTTAAACCATGAATTAGTGAGTAGAATAGAGTCTAGGCACTATGGGTGGAAGGACCCATGAGTTCAACACCACATACCTTGAGTTCTTATGAAGGTCTTGAGAGTGTCTTCAATGGAAGCTTGGAACTTGGAGCAAGAGTCTCTTCAATCTTGAGGAAGGTTTTGGATTAGGGTTCTTGAGAGAACTTGAGAGAAAATGTGTCTAAGTATGGGAGAGGTGTTTTGGGAAATGTTTTAGAGATGGGAATTGAACTAATGGTATATAGGAAATAACATATGCCCTTTGGAAAAATGGTCCAACACTTAGAAAAAAAATGAGGCGGGTGAACAGTAAAAACGCTCACTGGAAATTGCATTTCCTGCCGGACAGAATTTACGAAAATGGGCATAACTTCTTCATCCGAACTCCGAATGAGGTGAAATGAAGTGCGTTAGGTAGCTAACTCAATGGGCTTTCCATGGATATGTTATGGGCCACCCAGATATTTGTTTGCTAGGAGATATGACCCTCCAAAGTAGACCCTCGAAAAAGGCTTCACTTGGAAATTTCGGATTTTGATACGGTTGCTCTAAAATTTGGGTTAGACCCATTTCCCACTCAATTTGACCCCCTAAACAAGAATATGAAGTCGAATTTTCGAAAAACGAAACAAATTTTTTTTATATAGCTAAACAAGTTTCCGGTAACTTCCGAAGCACATTTTTAAGAACCTTTTGGGTCATTTCAATGTTGCTGCCGGGTGGGTGGTAAATCAACAATGAAGTCCATACTCAAATCTTCCCACTTCCAAGTAGGAATGCTAATATCTTGATATAAACTTCTCGACTTTTGATTCTCAACTTTCACTTGTTGATAACTACGACACTTGGCCACAAATTCTTCAATATCGTTGTTCATCCCCTTGCTTCAATAGACCTCCCACAAGTCACGGTACATCTTGGTGGCTCCGGGTGAATGGAATATCGAGAACTATAGGCTTCTGATAATATTTTCCCTCTCAAGTCATCAACATTAGGAGCATACAAGCGACCATGATACCTAAGCACACCATCTCCCCTTTGTGAGAAAACCTCTATAGACTTTTTAAGCACCGCTTCCTTCAATTCAACCAAAGTTTGATCAAGACCATTCTTGTCTTATATATCTGCCACAAAAGATTTTCTAAACCATGGTGAATCATAACCCCACATTTGGTAGAGTCAACTAACCGAACACCCAATCGGGATTATCTATGAACATCTCGAACTAACTCCTTTTTATCATCCTCAATAAGAGCAACACTGCCCATCAATAGTCAACTAAAAGCATCCTCCACCACATTTTCCTTGTCGGGGGATGATAGAGAACATTCATGTCATAATCCTTTAGTAACTCTAGCCATCTTCTTTGGTGAAGATTCAAATCTTTCTGTCCAAACACATATTCCATACTCTTGTGGTCGGTGAGGACATCGACATGTACACCATATAAGTAATGCCTCTAGATCTTTAGAGAAAACACAACTGCCACTAGTTCAAGGTCATGGGTAGGATAATTCTTTTCATGAATCGTAAGTGGCCTTGAAGCATAGGCAATGACTATCCCATTTTGCATTAGGACATATTTTAACCCAATTCTTGAAAAATCACAATAAACAACAAATTCACTAGATCCTTATGGTAAAGTCAACATCGGAGCGGAAGTAAGTCTATCTTTTAATTATTTACAACTCTTATCGCATGCTTCCGACCATATGAAGCTAGCCTTGTTTTGGGTCAATGCCGCCAATGGAGAGGCAATGGAAGAAAAGCCTTCCACAAACCTTCTATAGTATTCGGCTAAACCCAAGGAACTTCTAATATCCGAAGGGGATAGAGGTCTAGGCTAACTCTTAACCACATCCGTCTTCTTAGGATCTACCTCAATACCCTTACCGGAAATAATGAAAGCTACAGACCTTAACCAAAACTCATATTTGCTAAACTTTGCAAAGAGTTGTTGTTCCTTGAGGACATGCAACACAATCCTCAAATGATATGCATGTTATTTTTCTTTCCATGATAACATTAATATATCATCAATGAACACAATAACAAGCATATCAAGATATTTTCTAAACATCCGATTCATCAAATCCATAAATACGGCCGGAGCATTAGTCAAACCAAACAACATCACCAAAAAATCTTAATGACAATACCGAGTTCAAAAATTCAACTTTGGAATGTCATCCTCCTTTCCTCAATTGGTGGTAACCCGACCGAAGGTCAATTTTAGTGAAGTGACTTTCCCCTTGAAGTTGGTCAAATAATTCATCTATCCATGGGAGAGGATATTTGTTCTTAATAGTAACTTATTCAATTGACGGTGGTTAATACACATATAGATTGAATCGTTTTTCTTCCTGACAAAAAAATTGGAGCACCCCATGGATAGATACTTGGCGAATGAAACACTTATCCTAAAAATCCTTGAATTGGTACTTTAATTCCTTAAGTTCTGCTGGAGCCATACGATAAGAAGGAGTATAGAAAGTTTGCGTATTTGGGAGAAGGTCAATACCGAAGTCTATTTCCCTTTCAGGAGGAACACCTGGTAGATCTTCAGTAAACACTTTTGGAAACTCATTAACAACGGGAACCAACTCAAGAGTAGGGGCTTCAGATTCCATATCCCTTATCTGAACAAGATGGTACATGCAACCCTTAGAAATAATCTTTCTAGCTTTAAGACAAGAAAAAAAATGACTCTTAGGCATAGAGTTTCCCCTTTTCCACTCTAGTATGAGTTCATTTGGAAACTAAAACTTGACTACACTAGTTCTACAATCAATAGAAGAATAACATGAATAAAGTCAATCCATACCAAGGATAACATCAAAATCTAGCATATCAAGCTCTACAAGATCAACATGAGTGACTCTATAGGTCAAGGAATGGGATATTCTATAGAACCTCTTAGCCACAATAGAATCACCAACTAGAGTAGAGACAGAGAAAAGATCTACCAACATGTCCCGAAGAACATCAAACCTCATATCCATATATGGAGTCACAAAGACAAGGTAGCACTGGGGTCAAGTAAATAATAAACATCAAGTTGGAAGAATTTCAACATACCAATAACCACATTAAGAGAACCCTCTTGCTCATGGAGAGCCTAAAGTGCATAGAATCAGTTTTGCTTTGGACCACTTGAACCCGAACCACTACGCGGAGCTTGCTTACCTTCTATTCCCTTAGCCTTAAGCATTGGAAAAACCCTTATTTTATGATCAGTCTTACCTCAACCGAAGCAACCATCCATGCTGACTAATCACTTACCCCCGTGCTTCCTTCCAAACCTAGTACAAATAGACAATGAGGATCTACCACCATTCCCTCCTTGATGCTTTGGGTTAGACACCCTATCTTTGTTGAACTTAGGAGGAGCATTGAAGGAACCTTGATCAAAAAACCTTTGTCGAAACATAGGATGACTATGTCTCTTGGACCTTGAATGTAAAAAGTCACCATCACTAGTCTTGGCTCTATTTACCTCCCTAGACCTTTCCTTTAGTTTCTCCTCTTCAATTTTTTGAGCATGAACCATGAGACAAAAAATGTCCATATCATTGATAAGTATGGAGGTATGACATTCCTTAACCACAATTTCGTACATACCCAAAAAAGACTTACTCATTCTTGCCCTAGGATCGGCAACCATAGTAGGATCATATCGAGATAATTGTGTGAATATCAAAGCATAATCCTTTACACTCATACTTCAGGTTGATGAATTCAAGAGCCTTTGCCTCCCTAAATTCATGGGGAAAGGATCCTATCAAGGAAAATGACTTTGAGATTTTCCGAATCAAGAGGACCCACATCTTCCGCCCTTTCTTCTTTCCATTGGTTGAACCATATTTGAGCATCACCCTTAAGTTGATAAGCGGTAAATTCCGCTTTTTCCACCGGCATCACTCCCATGATCGTAAAACATATACACTTCATCAATGAACTCTTCAGGGTCTTCCTAAACGTTAGAACCATGAATCTCTGGAGGATTCATTCTAGTGAAGTGTCTCACTCTAGTTGTTGTCATACCCACATTTGGGTCACAAGAACCATAACATCCCTATTGGCTTGAGCCAGCACTTGAAAAGCAACCTTAAACTCTGCATTAGTCACTTTTTTGGATAAAGGGTTGACCAGAACTTAAGGAGCATGAGGAGGAGCTTCTCGTTCCACATTCTCTCCTACATTCCTTCTAGTATATGCCCTTCGATTGACCATATCCTGTAAAGCATCAGATAGCGAGTAGGAGTGAGACATTATAGAGTTAAACTCTATTGCACGACTTTAGAGTAATGAAAGAAATGAAGTTTCCTAAACATCTTATAGCCTCTTATACTTAAATGTGACATGCTTCACACTCATGAACAAGACTCTATTTGACGTGGCTTATGAGACTTCCTAGTACCTTTTTAAACCTTGTGCTCTAATTACCAAGTTTGTCACAACCCAAAGTACACATTATATGTGACATGGTGTATAAGACCCAGAGAGGCCCTACACAAGCCACTTAGCATACATCATACAAGATAATAGAAAATTAAGAGATTTTAAAAGATAATTTCAAAACATAAAGGTTATAAACAGTAGCGGAAATCTAACATAGTCTCAAAGCCATCTAGAACATCAAGAGTGACCGGGACGTAAACATGAGGACTCACCAATCTTCAACTCTACTATAGTGAACTTTAACCAAGGCGATGCAAAATTGGAGCGTTAGACCCTACATTTGTATAAGAATGTAGGAAAAAGTATGTGTTAGTACAAAAATGTACCAAGTATGATAGCAATGCATAAAAGTGAAAATCATGCTAAAAATGACCTTTTCGTGACATGCAATGACCAAGATAAATCGTGAGATAAAAGGTTTAGAAAATATAAATCATAAAACATGGTCAATGCAAGCTAACATCTGTAAGAAATTCCTGAGATACTTTTAGAAGTGACCTTAGTTCATTGTTGTGGGAGATTTACATTTAACCCACATTTAAGACCATGTGAGCTATTAACATGAAATTCGGTGTCTGCCCCACACCGAAAGTAAGACCATAAACTTCTAGCTTTTGTGGATCGACTAGCTAATGTCTATCAACAATAATCCTATGGGAGCACATATGTATAGGATAATGAGATTGAACTAAAACCCGACCTCAATCTATGGGAGAGCTTCCATTTCAATATCCTCTCGGTGCTAAGCGTAAATTCTATGAAATTTTCTTTAATCTTAACTTGTCTTTTTATCCATTGGAAGGCACATCAAATAGCCAATCCAAGCTAAAGTCATATTATCATCCATGGAAAGGTGCAATTAAGCAACCAATCAAAGTTAGGTTTCATTAGAATAGCTCCTTAATCTTGATTCAAAGTTTAGTTGAGAAAACCTTTCAATTCTAATAATCCTTTATGTGAGAAAACCTTCCATAATCATGCCTTCATGTGTATATGAAAAATCCTTTTAGAACACAACAACAACATGGATGCTTTACTCTCAAACCAACTTAAATCTCTTTTCATCAATTTCATAAACATCATGCATATCTTTATATACTCATCTTTCATGATTCAAACGCTTAATCATAGGATCAATTATAGAAAACATAGACTTCACATGGGTTCATGGTGATTCAACTTAGAAACGTGCAATTTCTTCAATTCATGCATAAAGACACATAAATCAATCAATAAAATCATCATTGAAAAGAACCCATGAGATTAAGTAAAAACCCTAACTTCCATTGGAGACCTTACGTTGTGAAAATAGGAGAATTTAGGAACCCTATGGAGGAAAGGACTCCATAGGTGAATACTATCATAAATTAATGCCAAAATCTTGAAATCAATGGTGGAATTGGAAACTTGACTTGAAATCCAAGCTTTCTTCTTCAAACTTTAGAGAGAGAAATATTTGAGAGGGTGACTTTATCTTATTTTGGGAATTTGAGAAAATGAGTTGAATTGGGTGATTTTAGGGGTACAAGTGTTTATATAGGGCGTAGGATAGAAGGTAAAATGATATAGTATTGGGTTAGAATAATTAAGAAAAGACCCAAGAGCCTTTCTTAAAACTAACTGCCTACCTCACCAACGGCTTGACCTACGGTCCGTTGGTCAGACCACGGACTGTCTTGGTTAGGTGTGGGTGAGATCAGAGACCACTAATTTTGGACACCCTATGATGGACCCATGAACGGTCCGTGGGTCCACCTACGGTTCGTACATCTCGGTCGTGGGTCTCAACTTTTGACTATAAAATTCTCTAAGACTGGGACTCACCTACGAGACCTACCTACGACTAGTAGATAGGACAACAAACCATCCTAATGAATCATATAAAAGTACTGGAACTTGACACTTTTGAAAAAGTTGTACTGGCCACCCATGGAGCTATCTATGGACCGTGTGTCAGTCCACGTGTCGTTGGTAGCTCCATTGGTACTGGCACCAGTTCCTGAAAAAAGCTGCAACTTACTATCTTTTTGAATCTGAGGTGTTACAGAAATGGCCCCAAACACCGTCACACTATCAAATTATTGATCACAAAGTCATTACGAGAGTTTACACCCCAACTTCGTAACTATTGGAAACGGATGCAAAATTGATTCAAAAAACAATATGGGACCCACGGTGGGAATCTCGAAATGGACTCCGTTAAAAGGCCCAAAATAGTGCCCCGAACTTCTCTTTCGAGATGGAAACCAATTTGGGGACAAGGCGTCAGTAAAACAAGAATTTTACCTCAACTAGAGGTCCACCAAAGACTTCCGAGTAGTACCCCACATAGCCACAAACTACACAGATTCACTAGAGTTTGAATTTCCTTAATCGTAGCTAAAATGAGGGAGAATTTTCTTTGGGAAGATTGGGGAATGGGGTTGATCGCATCACTGGTCTTAATTGAAAGATTAGTGAACTACTCATCATGAACGTGGAACCCCCAACGCGAATACGGCCAGGCGAGCCTTAGGGCTCTGCGAATGCAGCACCCCCAAGCAAACATGACTAGTTTCCAAGGCATCGCGAACGTGGCATTGGGCCCTATGAATGCGGAGGTCTAGGAGACAACCCTCCGCGAATGCGGACCTAGGCTTGCGAACATGAAAGCCTCACATGGATGCTGTAACATCTCGCTAATTGAAAGAACTAGAAAGTGCTAGAATTGGAAATAGTCATTTTAGGAAGAATGAAAGATCTGGAAATTTATTAAGTTATGTTAAGTTTGGGTTTTTAGTCAACTTCAAACGACCAAAAATCCTATATCAGGATGATTTAGGTGTGTTTCCAGATACCACAGGAAATATCTTGGAATTATGTTTCTAACGCTGCCGAGTTTGCGCAATTCCGAGTTCTTATGAGTGAGATATCCCCGTTGGAAGTTGGGTTGGTTGGATAAGGAAAGTCCAATTCGGATTTTGGAAGGGTGTTTTGGTCTTTTCCATACCCTATTATTTTGATTTCGTTTTTTTGTAATTAGTTGGGGTCTAAACTGAACTTGGTCAGTTTATGCTTCACAATATTTAGTTAGGGTTTTTATAGAAGAGAAAGGAAGAGGATAAAAAAGGAGAAGAAGCAAGATTCATCAAATTCTCGAAGCTAGGATTGTGGATTTCATCAAGGGGTGATCCCTACGAAGTATGTGAGGCTTTCATAACATTAGGTTCGTTCACCCATATGCCAAACATGTTTATTTTAGCATGAATTCGTCCTAAAAGGGTTGAAAGTTGGATGTTTCATCATATGTATTCTTGAATTTGAAATCGTTCTAGAATTGGGCTGAGATTGAGAAGTTTCTGAGATCATCACATCGAATTATAGAGTTGTTTTGATTTAGGTTCTTCAATACATTTGTTGGGTATTTGAATCTAAAGAGAATTTGGGAAAAAGAACTGAGTTTAGGTGAATTGGGGCTGGAAAACGAAGAAGGAAATTGTCTGGTGAATCTGGGTACCAGGTCCGCGACGTCTGCGTCGCGGACCTGTTCCTCAGAATAAGAAAATTCCCCTAGCGTCGCAAAAAATTATTTTTGCGACCAAATATTAAAATACATCTCCGCATCGTAGACTTGCTTCCACACAGTGATTTCTTTATCTTTTTCTCATATTTAGCTATCTAAAAACACTCCTAAACATCATGAGATCGTTCCTATCACAAATCAGAATCCTTGAATCCATATTTCAATTCAAGGAAAGTTAGGAGACAAGTATAGGAAAGTTAAGAGTCAAGTTAAGAGAAATTCATAAAGTTTTCCAAAAGTCTTTTACAAACGTTTTAACTTTGTTTTAAGACTTAAGCTCTGAGTTGAGTAAAGAGTAAGAGTGAAAGTTCATTTCTTCAAAGATTATATGGGAACTAAGTATTCCCAAGAGTTAAAAATGTTTTAACATTTGAGCAAGAAAGGGAACATCGATTCCAAGAGAGCTTATAATTTACTGCACAGTTTTGAAAGTCATTCCAGAAAGGCTTGGGCTCAAAGGTGAACTTAAGTACTGCCTTTCATCCTTAGAAAAATGGGCAAGCAGAGCGCACTATTCCTACCTTAGAGGACATGTTGACGGCTTATGTGATTGACTTCAAATGTAATTGGGATGATCACCTACCTTAATTTTGAGTTCGCTTACAACAGTAGTTACCATTCTAGCATCCAGATGGCTCCTTATGAAGCTCTTTATGGAGAAGATGCAGATCTCCCATTGGATGGTTCGAAGTTGGCGAAGCTGGGTTGATAGGACCAAACTTAGTTCATCAAGCTATGGAGAAGGTGAAAGTGATTCAAGAAGGATTGAAAACAACGCAGAGTCATCAGAAATCCTACACTGATGTTGGGAGAAAAGAGTTAGAGTTTGAAGTAGATGATTGGGTATACTTGAAAGATTTCCCCATGAAGGGTATTATGAGATTTGGTAAGAAGGGGAAGCTCAGTCCCCGGTATTTGGCCCTTACAAAATATCCAAAAGGGCTGATAATGTAGCTTATGAGTTAGAGCTACCCCAAGAGTTGGCAGTGGTTCATCTGGTATTTCATGTCTTCATGTTGAAGAGTGCATGAGAGATCCTTCACTTATCATACCAACTGAAGATATTGGAATCAAGGATAGCATATCTTATGAATAGATTCCTGTTCAGATTCTAGATCACCAAGTTTGAAAGTTGAGGATAAAAGAGGTAGCATCAGTAAAAGTTCTTTGGAGGAACCAATTTGTTGAGGAAACTAGTTGGGAAGTTACGGAAGATATGAAGAAGAGATATCCACATCTCTTTGAGAACGGAGAAATTCTAGATTAAGGTACTAATCCTCTTCTTATTACTCTTTAATTTATAAGTTAGCATGTTGTATTTGAATTGCTTGTTCGGTGTTTGAACTGAATGTTAGATGTTACACCCTTAGCATAGTAAGAGTAATCTCATTCTAGGATGAATGTTCCCAAGGAGGAGATATTGTAACATCACGCTAATTGAACGAACCACAAAGAGCAAGAATTGGAAATAGTCATTTTAGGAAAGAATGAAAGATCTGAAAATTTGTTATGTTAAGTTTAGGTTTTTGGTCAATTTCAAGTGACCATAACTCCTAACTTAGGATGAGTTAGGTGTACTTCGAGATACCTTAGGAAATATCTTGGAATTATATTTCCAACACTACCGAGTTTGCGCTATTCTGAGTTTGTATGAGTGAGATATGTCCATTGGAAGTTGGGCTGGTTGGATAAGGAAAGTCCAATCAGGATTTTGGAAGGATGATTTGGTCTTTTCCATGCCCTATTATTTTAATTTCCCTTTTGGTAATTAGTTGGGGTCTAAACTGAACTTGGTCAGTTTACGCTTTACAGTATTGAGTTAGGGTTTTTAGAGAAGAGAAAGGAAGAGGAGAAAAGAGGAGAAGAAACAAGAATCGTCAAATTCTCGAAGTTAAGATTGTGGATTTCGTTAAGGGGTGATCCCTACGAGGTATGTGAGGCTTTCATCACATTGAGTTTGTTCACCCACGTGCCAAACATGTGTATTTCAGTGTGAATTTGTCCTAAAAGGGTTGAAAGTTTGATGTTCTTTATATGTATTCTTGAATTTGATATCGTTCTTGAATTGGGCTGAGATTGAAAAGTTTATGAGATTATTACGTCAAATTATGGAGTTCATTTTGAGTTAGGTTCTTAGGTACATTTGTTGGGTATATGAATCTAAAGAGAATTTGAGAAAAAGAACAGAGTTTAGGCAAATTGGGGCTGGAAAACGAAAAAGGAAAATTGTTGGGCGAATCAGGGTACCAGGTCCGCATCGCGGACCGATGCGGACCTATTCCTCAGAATGTGAAAATTCCCCTCACGGAGCGGAGCGGTCACGGATTGTTTTGTCTCAAAAATTATTTTCGCGACCAAATAGTTAAATACATCTCCGCGTCACACACTTGCTTCCAAATAGTGATTTCTTGATCTTTTCTCATTTTTGACTACCTAAAAACACTCCTAAACATCATGAGATCGTTCCTATCACAAATCACAATCCTTAAATCCATATTTCTATTCAAGGAAAGTTAAGAGTCATGTCAAGGAAAGTTAAGAGTCAAGTTAAGAGAAATTCATAAAGTTTTCCAAAAGTCTTTTACAAACGTTTTAACTTTCTTTTAAGACTTAAGCTTTTAGTTGAGTAAAAAGTAAGTGTAAAAGTTCATTTTTTCAAATATTATACGGGACCTAAGTATTCCCAAGAGTTAAAAATGTTTTAACATTTGAGCAAGAAAGGGAACATCGATTCCAAGAGAGCTTTTAAGCTAAGTTTTGAATGATTATCTCAAACCAGCAAAAGAAGTTTTGTTCTAAAATCATATGAGTTAAGTATATTTTTAGGAGTAGTATTGAGCACCCCTATGGGGATGCGAGTTCATAATAACTCAAGTCTCCATAAAACATGTAGCCATCATGGGTAGTAAAGGATCATACATTTTAGATGATTCTTTAAGTGTTTTTTAGCATAGACTAGTGGATCCACTTCGTGAAGGCGTTCTCTATGACGACAAGGTATATGACAGTTCTGTTAGTGTAGGCAAGACGTTGTATCACCACTTAGGCTCATAGTGGTGGTTGTCGGTTAGAGAAATTCCCACAGAAATTATATTACTTTATTATATGAGTAAGTTGAGTTGTTATTACATTTCTTTAACAAACTGAGTTGTTTTCTACTGTTTTAAAAGCTTTCCATTTATTGCATGTGTATTGTTGCTTTATATTGAGTTAAGTAATTCATGAGCTGAGTAAACCCTAGGTAAGTGTTCCTTGCAGATTCTTTTCAAGCTTACGTTATGTTTTAGTATTCCCCTCGCATACTCGTATATTCAATGTACTGACGCTATTTGGCCTGCATCATTTTACGATGCAGACAGAGGTAACCAAAATCATCATCCAGCACCTTGTTGATCCAGTTGAGCACTCAGAGTAAGTTGGTGAGCCTCATTGCTAATCAGAGGACTGCTCTTTATAATTTGTTTTTGTATTTAGTTGATTAGGATGTCGTGGGTCTTGTCCAGACATCTCTCTTTATTTTAGAGGCTTCATAGACAGTGTGACAGTTAGTTATGAGTCCTTTAACTTTGTATTGCAGATGTTTTTTTATAAGACTTGAGTAGCCATATTGGCTAGTTGAATGTTTTCTTTAAACACATTCTAAGTTATTTCATAAGTTCCTTATTTGAGGTATTTCTGATGTTTAAGTCTTCCGCTGAGTAAGTAAGACAAGCCAAGGGTTCGCTTGGGGCCAATAATGATTCTCGAGTGCCAGTCCGGCCTAGGGTGTAGGCTCGGGGTGTGACAAACTTGGTATTAGAGTACAAAGTTCAAGAGTCCTAGGAAGTCTATGAATCCGTGTCAGTAGTGTCCTAGTTATCGGTGTGCAGCGTGCCACATCTATAATTAGGAGGTTGCGACACTTAGGAAATTTTCTCACTTCTTTCATACTCACTCCATGTGATAGAGTTCATCTCTATAAAGTCTCTTTCTAATTCGTGCTTGTGCATTTTTTTCAGTAAATCATGCCTCAACGAAGAGCTATACGAGGTCGTCGTGCTAGGAGAAACGTTGAGGAGCAAGGGGTACCTAATGCACATGAAGTGTAACCCCAAGGAGAAGTTACCAATGCTGAGTTCAGGGAAGCGATGAGAATGCTAAGTCAAGCTGTGACTAACTAGGTTGGGCAAAAGAGAGGAGCCAGACAGGAAGTGGTTGATATTTTGAGGATCAGAGAGTTCTTGAGGATGAATCCTCCAAGTTTCATTGGTTCAAGCACTACTGAGGATCCAGAGAATTTTGTTGAGGAACTGAAAAATGTATTTGAGGTTATGCACATTGTCGATGCTGAGCGAGTGGAACTAGCTTCATATCAAATGAAGGATGTTTCTAGGACTTGGTTTGACCAGTGGAAGAAGGGTAGAGCTGAGGGAGCACCACCTGCGAGTTGGGCATATTTTGAGGAGACCTTCTTGGGGCGTTTCTTTCCCCGAGAACTAAGAGAGGCCAAGGTACGAGAGTTTCTTACCCTTAAGAAAGATTCACTAAGTGTTCATGAATATGGGTTGAAGTTTACCCTGCTATCCCGATATGATCCGGAGATGGTTGCGGATATGAGAAGTAGGACGAGTATGTATGTTGCTTGGCTGTCTCGTCTATCGAGAAAGAAAGGTAAGGCTGCAATGCTAATAGGTGACATGGATATAACAAGGTTAATGGTGTATGTGCAACAGGTTGAGGAAGAGAAGATGAGGGATATGGAGGAGTTTAGAAACAAGAAGGCTAAGACAGGGAGTGAATCCGGGCAGCAAAGGAGTAATGTAAAACGTTCGTCCTTTTAGCAAAAGCAAAAGGGACCCGGTCCATCATCTGCTAGTGCACCTGCACCCAGAAACAAATGTGAGTATAATAGTCAGAATTCCCAGCACTTCAGAGCTAGACCTGCACAGTCTCAAGGTAGTGTGGCACAAGGAGGTAACTTAGTTCCTGCATGTGCTAAGTGCGGTAGAACCCACCCAGGTAAGTGTTGCGATGGCTCCACAGGTTGTTTCAAGTGTGGGCAAGATGGTCACTTCATGAAAAAGTGCCCTAAGAATCGGCAAGGTAATGGGAATCAAAGCAATAGGGCGCAATTTTTATCAGTTGCTCCACTAGATAGGGCTGTACCTAGAGGAGCTACTTCCAGTACTGGCAGAGGAACAAACCGCCTTTATGCGATCACTAGTCGCCAAGAGCAAGAGAAATCTATAGATGTTGTCACTAGTATGATCAAAGTCTTTACTCTGGATGTTTATGCTTTGCTAGACCCAGGAGCTAGTTTATATTTTGTAACCCCTTATGTTGCAAAAAAATTTGATGTTCTTCCCGAGAAACATTGTGAACCCTTTTGTGTTTCTACACATGTTGGGGAGTCTATTCTAGATGAGCGAGTATATCGTGATTGTGTCATTTCCATCAATCACAAGAACACCATAGCTGATTTAATTGAGTTAGACATGGTAGATTTTGATGTCATTCTAGGTATGAACTGGATTCATGCCTGTTTTGCCTCCATTGATTGCAGAACTTGAGTGTTTAGGTTCCAAATTCCTTATGAGCCAATTATAGAGTGGAGCCGTAGTTCATCAGTGCCTAAGTGTCATTTCATTTCGTACCTAAAGGCGACAAAGTTAGTTTCCAAGTGGTGTGTCTATAACTCAGTCCGAGTTAATGACTCTAGTGTTGAGATACCTCATATTCAGTCAGTTTCAGTAGTAAAAAAGTTTCCAGAAGTCTTTCCAGATGATCTACCGAGAGTTCTTCCTAAGAGAGAGATAACATTTGGTATAGATGTTCTTCCAGATACTCGTCCTATATCTATTCCGCCATATAGAATAGCACCAATAGAGTTGAACGAGCTTAAAGAAAAGTTGAAAGATCTCCTTGATAAGGGCTTTATTCGACCAAGTGTCTTACCTTGGAGTGCTTCAGTCTTATTTGTGAGAAATAAAGATGGTTCCCTTCGAATGTGTATAGATTACCGTCAGTTGAACAAGGTTACCATCAAGAATAAGTATCCTCTTCCGACAAATGATGATCTTTTCGATCAACTTCAGGGTGCTACTTGTTTCTCTAAGATATACCTCAGATCAGGCTACCATCAGTTGAGGGTAAGGGAATGTGATATTCCAAAGACAACATTCAGGACCCGTTATGGTCATTATGAGTTCCTAGTTATGTCCTTTGGTTTGACCAATGCACCTGCATCATTCATGGACCTGATGAATAGAGTATTCATGCCTTATTTAGATATGTTTGTTATCGTCTTCATTGATGACATACTAATCTATTCGAGGAATGAAAAAGATCATGCTAGTCATCCCAGAATAGTTCTCCAAACTCTAAGAGATAGAGAGTTGTATGCCAAGTTCTCTAAGTGCAAGTTTTGGCTTGAGTCTGTGGCATTCTTCGGCCACATTGTGTCTGGAAAGGGAATTAAAGTTGATACTCAGAAAATAGAGGCAGTGCAGAATTCACCTAGACCCATATCTCCAACTGATATTAGGAGTTTCTTGGGTTTGGCTGGCTATTATAGAAGGTTTGTAGAGGGATTCTCATCTATTTCATCCCTTTTCACCAAGTTAACTCAGAAGACAGTGAAATTTAAATGGTCTGAAACTTGTGAGAAAAGCTTTCAGGAATTGAAAAAGAGGTTTACTACTGCCCCATTGTAAATCTTACTAGAAGGTACTCAAGGTTTAGTCGTATATTGTGATGCGTCTTGATGCTTATCTTGACCAACGACACTAACCTACGGTATGAGTGTCTACGATCGTCGATAGTATAGTAACCCAACTAAATATTGGGGTCGTGTCCCAAGGGAGTGGTTTTGAAAATTGCTAGAAAAATAAAATTTAGCTCTAACAAGTTGTAGCTAAAGAAATTAACGAACAAAAACATGGTAAATTAAATGGGGTGACACGAAAGTGTCAAATATCAATTGGGGGTCTTGTCTCAAGTAGTAAAAACAACAAAAAATAACAAGAAAACCAAGTATAGGGAAAGGTTCTTGGGGTGTGACCGCAATACAAGTTGAGATAAATCGTTGGGTACATGCTTTCAATAAGAAATTTGCAAGATAATAGTGAATAGGCTAAGCTTTAGATGGTACTAAGTTTCCATTCGGGGAACTTACCCTGTTTCAAATGGGTTCCTCTCGGAAACCTATATGCCATGAGAGGACCAGCCAACGCCTTACCCGGGCTAAACATCATGTCGGCCCACTCTTTAAGCCATTAGTCCAGTGGCCTTGGTTTTGCGACCTCCCTCTCGGGCAAGCCGAAAACACATGGGTGGTTTTGTATTTGCAACTACAAATCCATTAAATTAAACCACAACCACTAGGTGAAATCACCATTAAAATACATCTACCTTATCAGCAAGCAAGACCCAACAACAATATCAACACATATTTGCTAAATCACACCCCAAGAATGGGGTTTTTAGCCACACATCAAGAAATAACAAAATACACCGAAAATGATACTAAAATCAAATGGGTATAAAAAATTAAACCTTGATTTAAGCAAAGAAAGAATAATGGAGAAGACCCACTTCCAACTTGGGGAAAATGAAATCATTCTTCAAGTGTCCCACAAAACCCTCTCCAAAATTGAGAGAAAATATCTAAAAACGTACTATTATATTTTGAAATTAATAATAATGGTTCGGAACATATAAAATTAATAACAAGTTTAGTATTTATAGACTTCAGAAAATAGCGCTGGCGAATCTTTCAGCGAAGTTAGTCGATGTTGCCGAATGACTCGAGGACTCGCCCTTCTTTTGTTTCATCGTCGTTCATGCTTCCCTTCAGCATCTTCACGTTCTGGACCATTGGGCGGTAGAATACTGCTTCACGGAATTATTCAACGAAGCACCGACTGCTCCTTTCATCACCTTTTTGATCCTTTTTCTTTAGGGCTTCGCATACTGGAAGAAAGGGCGGAGTCTATCCTTTCAGTGAATCGCCAAATGTTCTTGGCGATGCTCATACTTCAGCTTCTTCGTTCTTTTCAACCTTTTTGTTCCTTTTTGCACCTAAGTGTCTATGCTTCCACTAAAACTTCAAATACCTGAAACTTAAGTGTTTTTCATCAGATATTGAGACAAAATAAGCATTCGAGGACACTATTTCTATCAAAATAAATCCCTAAACGAGTCCAATTTGTGGACTCATCAACACCGTCAACTTAAACTTTTGCATGTCCTGAAGGAAACTTGAGTTCAGCCGTTCAAAAGAGGTGTCTCAAAGAGTGCTACACAAAACTCAATCATGAGTGCACACAACAAGACTCAATTTACTTATGCAAGAATCAATTGTGTACTGAAGGATTCAAATTGTGACACACCATTACCAAAGATTCTCATGCTCGCAATACTTGCTACTTGTGCAAGTTCAAGCCAAACAAAAAGTATCTAAATGCCCTCACATGAAGATTGATTCCATATTCACACACAGAGTTTAATCAATTCAAGATCAGGAATCCGATGCAACGCTCACACTAAAAAAGAGGAACATAATGTATGTTTTCACCCATATATTTGCCTTTATTTTCCAATCGACTTTCGATTCGGTTTACTCAAGATCAAAAAGGTCTTTCTAAGGCTTGTAATGGGGATGGGTGCAAAGGTATGGTCATTTAGTCTCAGTGGCTCCTTCCTTGTGGGATGTGGTATTCTCAAGGCATTCCCTTCTTTTCCTTTATCAATTATTTTTCTAGTGCTTCTAAGTCACCTTTTTTTTATTCTCCTCCATGGATTGCTTGAAAACCAATTCCCTTCGTACTTTATTCCATATTTTTTTTTTGAATTGAATTGAAGGGGTTCCATTTTTATGCAATACCATGGGTTAATGGGGACTTTTCTTGCACTTCTTGACTTCTCTTTTTCCCTTTCACCACACCCTCAACTTAGGCTTTTGGCCTAAGTTGGCTATTCGCTAAACCACAACTCAAGAGGATTGTAGGTAGTGGTTCAAGTAAGGTCTTGGGTTCATCAAGGTTCTTCCAAAGAAAAGTAATGCTCAAAGGGTGTTTAAAAGAGTTTCACACACTCATGGGTAGGTCACAAAAGAGGTATATGTCAAATTTGGCTCACACTCTTTAAAGTTGCCTAGATAATCTCAAGAGGACACCTTTCTAAATCAACAGACTAACAGGGAAAATTCTACGTTTATTCATGCAAGTTTCAAAGCAAGCTAATCACACAAGGCATCGACACTTAAGTCAAACAAGACTACACAGTTTCGCTAGTGTGCAACGGTCATTACAAGAGAATCAATTCAATAAATGGCTAATTACAACGAGATGCAAAGAGTTCACATATTTTCTATACAACTTCATTTGGCCTCATCGTAGCCTTACATTCATTTTTGTTCAATTGAGAGCACTATTCAAGTCATCGGTATTGATCAAAACTGAAACTCAATTTTTTGCAGAACAACCACATTCAACTCACGAAGGGTGGAAAAAATGTGCGAAAAATTCAAATTTTTTTGGAAGGGTCAAAAATCATTTGCCATTAAGAATAAGCGGAGCCACAAGCTCAAACAATTGCAAAGCAGTTTTTAAAAACGTAATTAAAAATAGATAACCCAAATGTACACCAAAACAAGGTGGGCCTCACCCCACCACAAATAAGAGCGTTTGTCCTCAAATGCGAATAATGACAGTACCTAAAGTTTAAGAAAGATAAGATATAGAAAGAGGTCAAGAAGAGTCCTATCTATGTAGTCTCTCTATCTGCCGGTGAATTCGATGCATTTCCCATAAGTAAAACCATGGTCCCCGGAGTATTGTTATTTTAGTCCTCATTGTTTGCCTTTGCCGTGGCCTGTGCAGCAAGATTAGCTGCAATCATCTGATCTATCTCCTGAGCTGCTCCGAAGGCCCGTATTGCATTAACAAAACTTTGAGTCCGTGAAGGCACATTAGGGTTGATGGGAATTCATCTCTTTGCTCTAGCTTCATTGGCTTATTTCTTTTGTCTGGCTAGCTCTGCTTTCTTTTCGTCTTTATTAAACTCTCGTGCGCTTATGTGCCAGGGTAGATCATTTCTCCCTGTGACTTTTGATCTAGCCATTACTGCAAAGACATCGAGGATAAGTTAGATAGCACTCTAAACAGGAGAAAAAGGGTGTTTCTGGGTGTGGAATTGCTTAGACAAGCTAGTTGGTGAAGTACTTATCTTATTAGGCCAATCATTGAATGTGATGTACAACTAATACAAGGGCGCAAACAAAAGGCGAGCAAGGGATCCTTCGGCGAGTCGCCTAGTGCATTTTTTGAATTAAATTGACCATAAAAAATAACAGATCGATCAATACATAAAGTATTCAGTTAAAGGCGGAATGGGGACGTTAGGCGAACCGCCGAGCAGTTCGGCGGATTTTATGCATCTCACCGATCAGCTCAACGTGTCTAGTTTTAACCCATCCTTTCAAATTTCACCTCGCAACCCCAGATAATGCAACTTACATTTATATAACTCAATTTCAATGAAAACCCAAAGAAACTTCTCTTTCTATTACTTAACAGTTTAACTCAAAGCAAAGTTAAGTGGTAGTCCCTCAAATCATGTGGAAAATATCAAGTCTTAATCGATAATATATACAATCCCAGTAACTCAGAGGCTCAACAGAGATTTTCTACTGTCAGTAATTATGCAAATGAGTAAAAATTCGGATCAAGTAACTGAGGAGTTTGATTACCAACATTTGATGCTGAATTAGATAGTACTGGATTGCTAGGTAGCAATGTGATCCTAATCCGAGCACAATTCGACATGTAAAATACTCTAAAAGTGCAAGAAATATAACTGCTAAAGTGCGAGTGTGAGTTTGTGAAAAGGGACAAAGTGAAAGAAAGTGAATGAAATGGAACTTTTAAACCTGTGGCTTGTAACCGTCCAGTTTCTGCTCATTCGGTGATGTTAGTTGATCTCGCTCAATCACTCGGTGAAACACCAAATATCTAAAGTCCTTGCCGAATATAACAGAGTTTTCAGTTCATGTGCGCAATGCATTGGCGGTCTTTATCGAGATCGCCAATAGGATTGGCGATACACCGACAAAATTCATACTCCGCCAAGTTTTATAAACTCAACCTTTAAGATGTATTGCATCAAATGGTGGGAATGATTAGGTACGCCGAACTTGTCAGCGATCCGCCAAACTGAACTGTTACTCGCCTCCATACATATTTTCAAGCACTTTCCTTACTCAATCTGTACAAACAACATAACATTTTTTTATCAAGATAACAAAAGGCAAGTAAATGGTTTTGGGTTGTGTACCAAACAACACCTTAGTTAACATCGCGGCACGACACAAGTTAACCTTTAGACCTCACTCTTGGGGTTAGCCATAGTATCACTAGGCAAACCCCCTTGTTGTCTCGGATTGAAATGAGACGAGATATGACCCATTTGGGTCTCTAACTGTTTGATTGAAACTGAATGAGAGGTGACAGTCTAGCTGAGGGTAAACACGTCTTCTTTCATACCTTTTAGCATTTTGTCTGACCCTTCAACTTTGTTTAGGATACGCGAGAGCATATCCTCAGACGTACCACCTTTCGAATCCTTGGGCTTCTAACGCTCGTTGGGAGGCACATATCTATCCTTCTCCCCATCCTTCCAATTTGGATTACGTTCCCTCCATTCACGACCTCGATCCTTCCAGCCTTCATCTCTAACCCATCCTTGATTACCACCCTGCCTTGGCTAGTTTGAATAGTAGCTCCTGCCTTGGTTAGCTAGCAAATTTACTTTCTCGTCATACATGGTTTCAAACTTTATCTCCTCAGTATTCTCACCCTCGACTCCCACAGCATTGACACCACGGGCACCTACCCCCACGACATTTTTAGATAAAATGTCAAGATGCGTCATGATCTTGGCCATGTTTTGGTCTCTCTCATTATCTTTTTCAACCTGCTCCTTGGATAGCTGAAATGTGACCGGTGAGACCTGGTCTTTGCGAGTGTACCACGCCCTATTGATGGTTGTCATCACATCGAGAAGTTGAGTTGCTACTACATATGCTTGCTGCATTAAGCCTCTGGCTGAGAGTTGGTCAGCTACGGCTTTGTTCACCGAGTCTAGACTCCGGTAAAAGTATTGAAAGAGCACATTATCAGGTAGACCATGGGTCGGGGCATTGTAGCACCAATTTCTTAAATCGGAGCCAAGTTTCGTGAAGAGGCTCTCCATTCAGATGCTTGAAGCTTTGGATGTTATACCAAATAGTCATCATCTTCAAGGGAGGCAAAAATCGCACATTAAATATGGTGACCAGCTCCTCCCATGAAGTGATTGAATTTCGTGGTAATTTAGCTAGCCACTTGCAAGCTTCCCCATCAATGAGAAAGGGAATAGTCTTAATCGAACTTATTCCTGAGAGATGTTCTTAAATGAGAAAGGTCCACACACATCCACGAAGTTTCGAAGATGCTCATATAGGTCCTCATGAGCCAATCCACTAAGAGTCCTTTTAGTTGCAACATGGTGCTTGTTATGTGGAACACCGCATTTCCTTCTGCTGGAGGTAGACAGATGGCTCCAACACCTCCCATGAGATGTGGATCATTGATGCTCGATTCTTGGACATCATTGAGGTTATCGATGTCGTCCTAATGGCCCACCTGGCTCCCGTTAACACTCATGCTTTCTGAAATGTTTACACAATCGACCAAACAAAACTAAAAATTAAGTTAGTAAACTACAACTAAGAAGAACAAAAGTCTACTAATCTAAAAATTCTCAAATAACACCACTCCCCAGCAGCGGCGCCATTTTGATGCTTATTGTGACCAACGACACTAACCTATGGTATGAGTGTCTACGATTGTCGATAGTATAGTAACCCAACTAAAGGTTGGGGTCGTGTCCCAAGAGAGTGGTTTTGAGAATTGATAGAAAAATAAAATTTAGCTCTAACTAGTCATAGCTAAAGACATTAACGAACAAAAACATGGTAAATTAAAGGGGGTGACACGAAAGTGTCAAATATCAATTGGGGGTTTTGTCACAAGTAGTAAAAACAACAAAAATTAACAAACAAATCAAGTATGGGGAAATGTTCTTGGGGTGTGACCGCAATACAAGTTCAGATAAATCGTTGGGTACATGCTTTCATAGGAAATTTGCAAGATAATAGTGACTAGGCTAAGCTTTAGATGGAAATAAGTTCCCTCTCGGGCAACTTACCCCATTTCAAATGGGTTCCTCTCGGACACCCATTTGCCACATAAAGACCAGCCTAAGCCTTACCCCACTCACTCTCTCGAGCTGAGTGTTAGGATATGGGATTAGGGCTCATCCTCTCGGGATGAACCTCATGTTGACCCACTCCTTAGGCCATCAGTCTAGTGGTCTTGGTTTCACGACCTCCCTCTCGGGCAAGCCGAAAACACATAGGTGGATTTGTATTTGCAACTACAAACCCATTAAATTAAACCACAACCACTAGGTGAAATTACCATTAAAATACATCTACCCTATCAGCAAGCAAGACCCAACAACAATATCAACACATATTTGCTAAATCACACCCCAAGAATGGGGGTTTTTAGCCACACATCAAGAAATAACAAAATACACCTAAAATGGTACTAAAATAAAATAGGTATAATAAATTAAATCTTGATTTAAGCAAAGGAAGAAGAATGGAGAAGACCCACTTCCAAGTTGGGGAAAACGAAATCCTTCTCTCTTTAAGTGTCCCACAAAACCCTCTCTAAACTTGAGAGCAAATATCTAAAAATGTACTATTCTATTCTGAAACTAATAATAATGGTTCGGAAATTATAAAATTAATAACAAGTTTAGTATTTATAGACTTCAGAAAATAGCGTTGGCGGATCTTTCAGCGAAGTTAGTTGATGCTGCCAAATGACTTAGCGACTCGCCCTTCTTCTGTTTCATCACCGTTTCATGCTTGCCTCAAGCATCTTCACGTTCCGGACCATTGGGTGGTATATTACTTCTTCATGGAACTATTCGGCGAAGCGCTGACGGCTCCTTTCATCGCCTTTTTGATTCTCTTTCTTCAGGGTTTCACATACTAGAACAAAGGGGGAGGCTGTCCTTTCGGCGAATCACCAAAGGTTCTTGGCGATGCTCATGCTTTAGCTTCCTCTTTCTTTTCAGCCTTTTTGTTCTTTTTTGCGCCTAAGTGTCCATGCTTCCACCAAAACTTCAAATACCTGAAACTTAAGAGTTTTTATCAGAGACAAAATAAGCATTCAAGGACATTATTTCTATCAAAATAAAGCCCTAAATGAGTCCAATTTGTGGACTCATCACGTCTAGAGTTGGTTTGGATTGTATATAATGCAAAATGGCAAAGTTATATCTTATGCCTCTAGAAAGTTGAAATTTCATAAGAAGAACTATCCAACCCACGATCTAGAGTAGGCTTGCATAGTATATTCTTTGAAAATATGGCGCCATTATCTTCATGGTGTTCATGTGGATGTGTTCACCGATCACAAGAGTCTTCAGTATGTGTTTACTTAGAAAGAGCTTAATCTTAGACAAATGAGGTGGTTATAATTACTCAAGGATTATGACATGAGTATTCTTTATCACCCAGGTAAGACTAATAGTGTTGCTTATGCCTTGAGCAGGTTGTCTATGGGTAGTACCGCCCATTTTGAGGAAGATAAGAAAGAGGTAGCAAGAGATGTGCATAGACTTGCACGCTTAGGAATCTAACTAATGGATTCCACAGAAGGAAGAGTATTGATGATGAATGGGGTTGAATCATCTTTAGTGTCTACAGTTAAAGAGAAACAAGACCAAGACCCAGTTTTGCTTGAATTGAAGGCAAATGTTCATAAGCAGAGAGTTATGGCTTTTGAACAAGGAGGAGTTGGTGTATTGAGGTATCAGGGCAAATTGTGTGTACCAAGGGTGGATAAACTCCAAGAAAGGATCATGGAGGAAGCTCATACCTCCAGATATTCCATTCATCTGGGTTCCACAAAGATGAATCGTGACTTGAGAGAAGTGTATTGGTGGAGTAGTATAAAGAAGGGCATAGCAGAGTTTGTGGCTAAGTGTCTGAACTGCCAACAAGTTAAAATAGAGCACCAAAGGCCCGGTGGTTTAGGTCAAACTATAGAACTTCCGAAATGGAAGTGGGAGATAGTTAATATGGATTTCATCACAAGTTTACCAAGGTCTCGCAGGCAACATGATTCTATTTGGGTGATTGTCGATAGAATGACCAAATCAGCCCAATTTTTGCCGGTAAAGACTACCCATTCAGCAGAAGATTATGCTAAGTTGTATATTCAAGAGGTAGTTAGACTTCATGGGGTTCCATTCCCTATTATTTCATACAGAGGTGCGCAATTTACTGCATAGTTTTGGAAGTCATTCCAGAAAGGCTTGGGCTCAAAGGTGAACTTAAGTACTGCCTTTCATCCTCAGACAAATGGGCAAGCAGAGCGCACTATTCCTACCTTAGAGGACATGTTAAGGGCTTAGGTGATTGACTTCAAAGGTAATTGGGATGATCACCTACCTCAATTTTGAGTTCGCTTACAACAATAGTTACCACTCTAGCATCCAGATGGCTCCTCATGAAGCTCTTTATGGGAGAAGATGCAGATCTCCCATTGGATGGTTCAAAGTTGGCGAAGCTGGGTTGATAGGACCACACTTAGTTCATCAAGCTACGGAGAAGGTGAAAGTGATTCAAGAAGGATTGAAAACAACGCAGAGTCGTCAGAAATCCTACACTGATGTTGGGAGAAGAGAGTTAGAGTTTGAAGTAGATGATTGGGTACACTTGAAAGATTTCCCCATGAAGGGTGTTATGAGATTTGGTAAGAAGGGGAAGCTCAGTCCCCGATAATTGGCCCTTACAAAATATCCAAAAGTGCTGGTAATGTAGCTTATGAGTTAGAGCTACCCTAAGAGTTGGCAGTGGTTCATCCGGTATTTCATGTCTTCATGTTGAAGAAGTGCATGTGAGATCCTTCACTTATCATACCAACTAAAGATATTGGAATCAAGGATAGCATATCTTATGAATAGATTCCTGTTCAGATTCTAGATCACCAAGTTTGAAAGTTGAGGACAAAAGAGGTAGCATCAGTAAAAGTTCTCTGGAGGAACCAATTTGTTGAGGAAGATATTTGGGAAGTTGCGAAAGATATGAAGAAGAGATATCCATATCTCTTTGAGAACGGAGAAATTCTAGATTAAGGTACTAATTCTCTTCTTATTACTCTTTAATTTATAAGTTAGCATGTTGTATTTGAATTGCTTGTTGGGTGTTTGAACTGAATGTTAGATATTACACCCTTAGCATAGTAAGGGTAATCTCATTCTAGGACGAATGTTCCCAAGGAGGAGGTATTGTCACATCTCGCTAATTGAACGAACTACAAAGAGCAAGAATTGGAAATAGTCATTTTAGGAAAGAATGAAAGATCTGGAAATTTGTTATGTTAAGTTTAGGTTTTTGGTCAATTTCAAGTGACCATAACTCCTAAATCAGGATGAGTTAGGTGTGCTTCGAGATACCTTAGGAAATATCTTAGAATTTTCTTTCCAACGCCACTGAGTTTGCGCTATTCTAAGCTTGTATGAGTGAGATATGCCCATTGGATGTTGGGCTGGTTGGATAAGGAAAGTCCAATCCGGATTTTGGAAGGGTGTTTTGGTCTTTTCCATACCCTATTATTTTAATTTCATTTATGGTAATTAGTTGGGGTCTAAACTGAACTTGGTCAGTTTACGCTTTACAATATTGAGTTAGGGTTTTTAGAGAAGAGAAAGGAAGAGGAGAAGAAGCAAGAATCGTCAAATTCTCGAAGCTAAGATTGTGGATTTCGTCAAGGGGTGATCCCTACAAGGTATGTGAGGCTTTCATAATGTTGAGTTCATTCACCCACGTGCCAAACATGTTTATTTCAGTGTGAATTTGTCCTAAAAGGGTTGAAAGTTTGATGTTCTTTATATGTATTCTTGAATTTGATATCGTTCTTGAATTGGGCTAAGATTGAGAAGTTTCTGTGATCATTACGTCAAATTATGGAGTTGTTTTGAGTTAGGTTCTTAGGTACATTTGTTGGGTATCTGAATCTAAAGAGAATTTGGGAAAAAGAACCCAGTTTAGGCAAATTGGGGCTGGAAAACGAAGAAGGAAAATTGTCGGGCGAATCAGGGTACCAGGTCTGCATCGTGGACCTTTCCTCAGAATGGGAAAATTCCCCTCGCGTCGTGGAGCGGTCACGAACCGTTTTGGCTCAAAAATTATTTTTGCGACCAAATATTTAAATACATCTCTGCATCGCAGACTTGCTTCCAAATAGTGATTTCTTGATCTTTTCTCATTTTTAACTATCTAAAAACACTCCTAAACATCAAGAGATCGTTCTTATCACAAATCACAATCCTTGAATCCATATTTCAATTCAAGGAAAGTTAAGAGTCATGTCAAGGAAAGTTAAGAGTCAAGTTAAGAGAAATTCATAAAGTTTTCCAAAAGTCTTTCACAAACGTTTTAACTTTGTTTTAAGACTTAAGCTTTTAGTTGAGTAAAGAGTAAGAGTAAAAGTTCATTTTTTCAAATATTATACGGGAACTAAGTATTCGCAAGAGTTAAAAATGTTTTAACATTTGAGCAAGAAAGGGAACATCGATTCCAAGAGAGAATTTAAGCTAAGTTTTGAATGATTATCTCAAACCAAAAAAAGAAGTTTGGTTCTAAAAACATATGAGCTAAGTATATTTTTGTGAGTAGTATTGAGCACCGATATGGGGATCCATAAAACATGTAGCCATCATGGGTAGTAAAGGATCATACATTTTAGATGATTGCTTAAGTGCTTTATATCATAGACTAGTGGATCCACTTAGTTAATGTGTTCTATATGACAACAAAGTATATGATAGTTTTGGCAGTGTGGGCAAGACGATATATCACCATTTAGGCTCATAGTGGTGGTTTTCGAATAGAGAAACTCCCACAGAAATCATATTTCTTTATTATATGAATAAGTTGAGTTGTTATTGCATTTCTTTAACAAACTGAGTTGCTTTCTACCATTTTAAAAGCTTTCCACATATTGCACGTGTATTGTTGCCTTATTTTGAGTTAAGTTATTCACGAGTTGAGTAAAGCCAAGGTAAGTGTTCCTTTTAGATTCTTTCCAAGCTTATGTTATGTTTTAGTATTCCCCTCGCATACTCATACATTCAATGCACTGACGCCATTTGGCCTGCATCATTTTCTGATGCAGACAAGGAAACTAGGATCATCATCCAGCAGCGCCTCTTTGATCCAGTTGAGCACTAAGAATCAGTTGTTGAGCCTTCTTGCTATCCGGAGGACTCCTCTTTATCATTTGTTTTTGTATTTAGTTCATTAGGATGTCATGGGTCTTGTCCCGAAATCCCTGTTTGTTTTAGAGGCTTCATAGACAATTAGACAGTTAGTTATGAGTCCTTTAGCTTTGTATTACAAATGTTTTGCTATGAGACTTGAGTAGCCATTTTGGCTAGTTCATTTTTTTCTTTAAAGACATTCTAAGTTATTTCATAAGTTCCTTATTTGAGGTATTTCTGATGTTTAAGTTTTCCGCTGAGTAAGTAAGTCAGGCCAAAGGTTCGCTTGGGATCAGTAATAGTTCTCGAGTGCCAGTCCCGCCCAAGGTGTAGGCTGGGGGCATGACAGATGCACCAACAACTAGCACTCTAGTTGATATATATGCTAAGGCATCAAATTCTCCAACAGGGTGCTCGAGACTCATTTAGAATCCCATGCATGAAAACAAAATATGCTAGCCCATCAAATTCGGCATTCCTAACTCAACAGAACCATTAAAACTTATGTCTGAGGTCGTCTCAATGAAAAGTGTGTCCCACACCCATGTTTCATTTTAAGCGAAAATCAACGAGAAGGCTCAAAATAAAACCAGAAGCCTTGGGAACCACATGGAAGGTTGTTCTAGAACAAACTTGACATTCTGAAGCTAACCGTCCTGATAAAATTCTCATATGAGAATGTTTAACAAAAATTTGACGAAAGTCAAACCTTGCCTTAATCTTCAAGGTTAAAACACCAAATGGTACAAACTCACACCCAAAGTCTCGAGGCTTGAATCCACCATGCCCCCAGACTAAAATGGTTATCCAGAGCTAACGAAACCGTCAGAAGTACTTACTGAGGATGTCTTTCTAAAATCTTGATTGATGTCAGCTGTTCAAGTTTCCAAGACTCCAAAATATGGAAACTTGCACAAAACCCAAATGAATGACTTAGTGACCGAACAGTCAGTCCCAACAAACCATCAATGACTTAGGGTCACTACAAGGAATTTCTTAACACTGAAATGATTGATAAACTAAGAAAATGACCTAAAAGGTCATTACATCACACCCTATCCTTCCATTGCCAACTCCATTGACAGACGATCATAGCCTAATCTTGTAGACAATGAGATTTTATTGGTAAATCCATATTGGATTTTGGATTTGTAACACTCAGAAATTTTTTGAACTAAGACTCAAACTATCCTTTGTTGTGAGTAGGATTTTACCAAAGAATTTAAAATTTCTTGAGTGTTAAGTTCACTAGATGTAGCACCTTGAGTTCCAAAAAGAACTAAATTGGAAATAGCAAAATCTGAAATTTTGCAAGTTAAGCTTAAGTTGTGAGTCTTGAGTCAACCTCAAACTACCATAACTCTTAGTACAAGATGATTTAGGTTTGCCATAAGATGGAAAATGAAAGGGATTTGAATTATCTTTCCAACTCCCCCGAGTTTTCCAAGTTTCGAGGTTGGATGAGTGAGATATGCCGTTTTGAAGTTAGGTTGTCCAGTTAAGGAAAGTTATCCGAAAATACTGAGGGGTATTTTGGTCTTTTCCTTATTCAATCAGATTTATTTTATTTTTAGTAATGTTTTAGGGGTCTAATCTGATTAGGTTCACTTTTATAATCCTAATATACGCCTAGGGTATTAGTTGAGAGTTGAAGAAGAGACAACAAGAGAAAAAAGGAGAAAAGAGGAAAGGATAAAGGCGTTCGTCGAGGTTCTTAAGTTCTTGTTGCAGATTTTTGCCATGGATTTGATCCCTAAGAGGTACGTTAGCTTCCATATTGTTGGTTTCATTCACCCACACGCCAATCATGAGTTTCTTTTTCAAATCTATCCATAAATATTGAGCAATTTAATTTCTTGATGAGTTCTTCATAAGTGTTCTTGAAGTTTCCTCATCGATTAAGTTTTGATGTAAGATTCTACTTGGGTCAACTTCAAACGACCATATCTCTTAGAATATAAAGACTTAACTTATTAAATTAAAGGTGTTTGAATCTACTTTCCAATGCCACCAATTTCTCGACAATACAATTTATGAGTAAAAAGTTATGACTATTTTAGTAACTTATATAGTGATGTTACGAATTAAGCCGAAGGGAAAACATGAAAAATGGTTGTTTTTTATTTTTACCTCCAAGAAAACTCTAAACAAATTTTTGACTAATAAAAGGCTCAAAACAATCAGATTTTCATCTATTAATCTATCATTCTCTTCTCTCTCAAACCCTAGAGCAAAACCCTAAGGAAAAATCAAAGTAGAAGATTTCATTCAAGATTCTTTCAATCTTTTCCAAGATTTTTCTTCAAGGTAAGTCTTTTTCCAAGAATTCCATTTTTTCAACTCAAATTCCTCCATACAGTTATGAATCACTAATGAAAATCATAATTCTTGGTTATAGAGATTTCAAGAAACTAATTTAAGAATCTCAAGAAAGGTTTTCTTGATCGTTTACCTTCAGGCTAGGGTTTCAAGGCTTTTAATCAAGTTCTTCTTCAAGATTCTTCAAGAACCTTGTTCTTCCAGGTATGTAAGGTTATCATAGTGTTGGACTAGTTCGTCCTCACGCCCTACATCTACTTTCAAGTCAGTAAAAGAGAAATCTAGGATTTTACCCTTATATTTGAGTATTCCTGAGATAAGTTGATTTGAGTTCTTGAGTTCATGGTTCTTTTAAAAAATTTGTTCCTAATTATTGAGTTTCTATATTTTTATTGAGATCCTTGAGTTGATTTGTTTATGTCTATAATTCAGCATGAACCCTATTTTGAGTTATAAATCTTGAGAAGTTTTTCAAAGACAAAACTTGAGTTTTAAATTGATTTTTGAGGAAGTAAGCATGAGAGTGATAAAGTCGTACACATGAGATCTATATTGTTATGTAGACCATCGAGTTGAGTCGTTCATGCCCATAAATTCTGCATGAACTCCATAATTTGAGTATCTTTGAGAGGAGTACTATATTTGAGTTCCATGTCTTTGAGCATTGAGCTCCTAATTCTTTTGAGATTTTATTCCTACTTACGGGACTACTACATGTTACCCATGAAGCCCTTGAGTTGAGTTGTTCATGCCCATAATTCCACATGAGCCCTTTGTGTTGAACAGTGTAGAGATGAGTAGTATCATTGAATCTTGAGTTCTGAGTACTGAGGTTCTTTATTGTTATTAAGATCCCTTAGTTGAGTCGTTCATGTTCATAATTCCACCTAAACCCTATGATTTGAGTTATAAATTTTAAAAACATTTTTAAATCCAACACTTGAGTTCTTAAACCGAGTTTTGAAAAAGTAAAGATGAGTTTTGAGAAAAGAGTGTTTTTTTAAACATGATTAGTATGACAATCGACTATGCCATCAATGTATGAGCAGTATGGTATCAAGATATACCATCAATGTTTATGCAATATGAATTCCCAAGTCATCAATGATCATATTATAATATGATTTTGAAATATTTTTGAGAAAGAGCAGAGTTGATATCTTTTTCTTGAAAATGATAGATGGGAACTAAGTATTCCTAAGAGTAAATGTTTTCAAATTTAAGATGAGAGGAAACTAAGGTTTCCAAAAGAGTTTTAAGCAGTTTGAGTACCATTTCTTTTAAGAGAAATATTTTTGAGTAATAATCTCAAACCACAGAAAAGTTATATTTTTAAACATATGAGCTAGTATATTTTGGGAGTAGTATTGAGCACCGATATGGGGGAGAGTTCATATAACTCACAGCCCCCATAAACCATGTTGCCAACGTGGGTAGAAAGGGTCATACTTTTTAGATGATTCCTTAATGATTTTTAGCATAGACTAGTGGATCCACTTAGTGAGTAGGTCTTATACCCTGACAGAGTATAGGACAGTTCTGGCAGCGTGGGCGAGACGATGTATCGTCACATAACTCGTAGTGATGGTTGTCGGTTAGAGAAACTCCCACAGAGAAATTTGTATTTTTATATACACAGAGTTTACTTGTATTTTTCATATACAAATAGAGTTATATTGTATTTTTATAAATACAAACTGAGTTATTATTGTATTCTTCAATGCATTGAATTGCTATCTATTGTTCTAAAAGCTTTCCGTATATATTGCATCTTTTACTGTTGTTTTATCCTTGAGTATCATGAGTTGAGTATCTTGAGTTGAGTACCTTTGAGACGAGTACCTTTGAGTTGACTATCTTATTGTTGAGTTGAGTGAGTTCAAAAGAGGTAAGTATGTTTCCTTTTTATTAAGTTCAAGCCTATGTTTATGCTTTAGAATTTCCCTTACTTGCTCGTACATTCTACGTACTAAGCCATATGGCCTACATCGTTTCATGATGCAGCTATATGTATTCAGGGTCATTAATAGGAGCTTCGTTAATACTACATGGACTTCAAGTTAGGTATGGTGAGCCTTCTTGCTTTCAGAGGGTTCCACTTGTACATTCAGTATATCAGTTGTTAGGACGTCCTGGGTCTTATCCGGACTTCTATCTTTGTTAGTTAGAGGCTTCATAGATAGACAGTAGAGTTTCATAAATCTGTTTCATTTATCTTGTTAAATGTTATCAAGACTTGAGTTGCCTAATTACGGCTAGTTGAATATATGATTATATTCTGTGTTAATTATTTGAGTTTCAATGAATTTTATTCTGTTTTAAGCTTTGTATGCTTAAGTTAGTCTTCCACTTGTAGTCAGCCAGGATGAGGGTTCGCTTGGGGACCAACAATGGTTCTCGAGTGTCGGTCACGTCCAGGGTGTAGGCTAGGGTCGTGACAGGATTAATCCTTAAGCTCATAATATATTAACCAAGTCTAATTATTTGTTAAGAAAATTGAATTAATATTTAAGTTAAAATTATATGATGTAACTAAAGTTCAAATAATATTTGGGTCAGTCCATTAAGTTTACAAGACGAGCCCAATTCATGCATTTCAAGCCCAAGGTCCTCTAAAATTATTTGAGGACAAAAATACTCCCAAAAATCTAGTTCATAACTATATAAAAGTGTCTTCATAAGACCAAAAAGAAGAAGAAAAGAAGCAAAGACATACATAGAAATCTTCAATGGTGATCTGCAAATCTTCTGCATACAAAGGATTCTTCGTCTCCAAGTTATGAGCCACAAGTTCCCATATCTCTTTGAGTGTGATCAAAGCTTGACTCTGCGTCCATAGTTAAATTTTAACAAATATTTCATTGATTTAAGAACAAAGCCAAGCTCTTGAGTTGAATATCATGAAAACAAGAATCAGAGGATTAAATCTTTTTTCTTAGATTTCATAAAGATTGTAATCTGCACAAACCCTTCAAATATGAATATTATTGTTTGTTGCTATTTTCCTTTTTTGATTGCTATATTTTAAAACTGAAACTTAGCTGCTTACAAACCCCTCTGTTACACAACAATTTCCTGAACACCAGATGCTACTTCTTGCCTCTCCTTACCTTACACACTCCCATTATATGACATATGAACGGGTACCCCAACTTAGCAAGCAGATACAACCACTTTCTAGCCATTGTTATAAAATTGCTCAAACTTCTAGAATTCCAAATCATCACCTACATTATTTAGCATGTTTTCTCAGCCTACTCAAAAACCTCTCATTATTTAAAAATACCGACCCAGTCCCTCAAAGACCAACACACACAACCACACATGTATTGATGTGGTACCCGATCCAACAATGTAGGTGTATATATATTTATATATGTACCCGTGTGACACCTGATCAAATAATAAAATATGTATGTGCCGACTTGACACCTAATCTAATAAGTATGTATATATATATATATAAACACACAGAAATCATACATGACACAATACAACAACATCAAATCATACACACTAGCACCTTCAGATGACACATTCATGACATGCGATTGTCAAAACTCTTCACTCCACATTTAGCCTTTCCAACTTCCCTACCCATATACCATGCATGCAGTACTACGACACAATTAACAATTAGAAGTATAAAATACACGGAAAAAAACAACCAACCATCAGCTAACCAAGGTACTTCCTTCCCCAATAACTTTACTCATAATCCGCTCACCGACAATTACCTTCCTAGGATATCACCCTGCCACATCATAATACCGACAAATACAATTCATCATCAGCCTAAAACAACATCTAACCATGCATTTACCCATCTAGAGTTCGTTTCCTAAGTTCTATGCATGCAATCCCCCGACATTCTACAAGATATTATATGGATAACTACAACTTTAACTACTTAGTTAAGAAAACTTAGACTACCTAGGTGTCAAGAAACTGACAGAGAACTTTGAATGTAAATCCTTGCACATTAGGAGCCATTCTTGTAGAACGCTGGTCGGGAATAATTGGGTCTTCCCTTTTCTTTCTCGAAAATACCTCTCCTACATTTCCTCGAGTTTAAAGTGACTTGGGGGAATTTTTGGGGTAACTCTAGTCTTTTTTCTCCCTAGAAAGTGAGAGAAAAATAAAAGACCTCAAATTTATTGGGTCTGATCGCATTAGCCTGCTATAGCGGCTGTTCAGGCGGTATAGCAGCCTTTCCATAGTGGAATGTTCCCCACTTTAGCGGACTAAGGTCAGTCCAGATCAATTCAATATTTATAATTCCGTTGTGTGCCCCAAAATTTTAATTCGAAACCGAAATTCAAGAAATTATTGAGGCTATACACGAGGTGCATTTAAATAACGACAGATTGAGTCGTTGAATATAGACGCACAAATTTTTATAGCATGCTAGAATTCATCACAATGCTTTGTTGAAATCTCATTCAAATTAAGGTTCTTGGATAGGGAGCATGTTTTTCTCCTTTCCACCCAACTCTTTAATCTTAAAAACACAGGTTTTAAAAATGAGTCAACGCTCTATATATAATCATTGATCTAACCCTTAATGTCGTAAGGGTCCGTGGGATGATCTCATAATTCCTACAAGGTGGAAATGATGGAATCAGTCCATGGATTTGCCTTTTCTTTTGCCACATGTAGTTTAAAGGTCGAATTCATATTTCTCTTTAGATGATGTGTCAGATTGAGTTAACTTAACTTCACTTTTACTTACTAGAGTGATACTTATAGAGAGTAAAGAATGATTTCACTTGCCTTTCATTTTTCTGTTCAATAAGATTAAATATGCACATTCAATTCAAATACAAATATGCATATTGAGTGCCACATTCATCCAAAATCACCATATATATGCTCAGGATTAAACATTAATAAAAAATATGGCAAGTATGACCCAATTTCTGCTCTAAAGAAGTAATTCATAGTACATTCATTGAGAAATTTCTTGATATATATCTTGCAAACGCAAATATTTGACTTTTGTACACTTCGATTATTCGCAAAGTTGATTGAAATGTTGTTAAAGATATCGAGTCGTGGATCAAGAAAGATGTGTTTTGAAGGAAATGCATTGACAGATTTCCCATAAGAAATGAGCAATTGCCTTGGATCATCTCTACCAACTAAGGTTCCGATATTATCCGTAGATTCAACCCGACTGTCCATTATGGTGCGTTGATGCATTACCATAGTCACTACTAGTCATAAATAAGCATGGCAAAATACCGTGCTAACCAGGCATAGAACTAGCATTATCATGTTATAATATAAACACCTCAGTGACAATGAGACCAATTTTACCTATATCCTACTGATCAACTCATCAGATTCTAAAGAAACATTTAAGACACAGTTTGACTAAGTTTCAAAATGTTCATTAACAACCGACTAACAAAAGCCTCTATTTCATCTGGAATTACTGACCGAGGAGGAATTGATTCCAGCGCATACAGAACAATAACCCTCATTACAATAGCATAGTTTAAATTTGTCATATTTCCTTTCGAGCACTCTAATTTACAAACTTGCATGCTACTTTTACAGTACATTTGTGGCATATCTGAAGTAAGCACATAACGTTTCAGAACATAAGGGGAATATAGGAGGAAGATGGGAGGAAATTTGAGAAGATACCAAGACCGAAAAAAATAGTCTTTTTTGCAATAGAAGGGCTACCAAAGGGAAACTCTTTTTCCAATCACTGCCAAACAACCATCTGAAAAACGAAGTTTAATAGATTAAGGAATTGAATGAAGAAATATAAGAGGTATAAAGAAGTGTTTAAAATTAACAGAGAAAAGCATCCTGAAAACAGTACAAGCGATATATGGAAATTTGTCAACATAAACAGTTCCAAAACAGATGAAAGACATCATTAGTTCATACCTTTTCAAGTTTGTAAAAGGGCCAAAACTACGTCTAACCTATTGAAATGGTTTACAAATACCCTCTATTAACCTTTAGATATTAAAGTACCCTTAATGTTTTTTTAAGGCTCAAACATACCTCTGAAACTAACGGATCTAGGTCTTTAAAACAACTCTAAATGGCCAAAAATACCCCTAAATTATTGAAAATGGCTCACAAATACCATTTGTTAACCTTTTGATCTAAAATTACCTTTAACATTCTTTTGTGGCCTCAAACATAGCCCTAAAACAAACGGACCAACCTAAGTCAAATTTGGGTCTTTAAAATAGTCACATGTCATTCTCAACTTGCCATGTTTTTAATATATGATTGAATTAAAGCCCATTCATTCATTAAAACCCAACCCATTTTCATTTTACAAATTAATCACCCGATACAATCTTTTCTCCCCAAAGTATCTGTCATTTCCTACTAAGTTGCTCGGACTAGGGTGCGGGTGTCCAACAAGGGTGCGGATCTGCATGTTGGATTATTCATGATCTAATTTTTAAAATTAAGGGATATGGATCTAGATACGGATACGGGTGCAGGGACTTGGCAAGAAAACAAACTAAAGATATACATAAATATGATACATTGGGAAAACTTATAATGTATCGTGGAAGGGACTTGTTCTAATTTTGATTAAATAGTTCTTTAATTTGAATAGAAATTATTTTTCATTTAAATGATATTCTGATTTTATTTCTGATAAGAAGACTATAAGGGACCAAGTCTCACCATGTTATCGACCATTATCCATGTCCAAATATTCTTCCAAATTTAGCTCAACGTTCAAAATCAAATCTAGCTAAAAAACATGACCGACCCAGCCCACACCCTGGTTCTCCAAACCCCTCCCTCCACGCTCCCCTCTTCTCCATTCACGCCTAAAACAAAGAAGCTAGAGAAACAAAATGATGAAGAACCCTAGTTCAGCTTCAAAACAGCCCCACATCTCTTCTCTCTCACAAATTCATGAACCAATGTATGCTTAGCACGATAGATTTGGTACCACACGTGAAATCTAGAAACTCCTTGACATTATATTACTTTAAATTTTATAAAGAAAAAACATTCGAAGGAGACATAGGACTAGTATAAATCACAATATAGCATAAAAGTTAAAGGTATTTGTTTCCAATCTATTCAAATCTTTACTTTTGAGATATCAAAATTTCAATTCTTTTTCTGAATTATTGGTCAACACACCCGATCTCATTTGATCGAATCAGACACAAATGCCACATCCTTACCCATGTCAAAGTCATGTTGACACAAGTGTGACATCGATTGTGCCGAGTTTGAGTAACTTTGATTTTCTAGAACCTTAGATATGATAGGCGATTTAGGGTAATATTTTTTGTACTACAAAATAGAGATTGGATATAGAAGGATTCTTCTTGAAGAATCAATTCCAAAGTCTTGTTATCAATGTAATTACTTTTACTGCTTTATATGAAACCTTTTTCTATTTTAATTTGATGTAGTTGAACAAAGAGTCTTTTGGAAACAACCTCTTCATCTACGCAAGGTAGGGATAAGGTTTTCGTACACTCTACCCTCCCTAGATCCACTTGTAGGATTCCCCAAAGAATCTGTTATTTCCTAGAAGCTTAGAGGTGATGGGCGATGTTAAAACCCAATTTGGACCGACCTATAACCCTTTCGAATTGCTATTTGATTAAATATGTATCACAAAACCTTTTCCCCTTATTTTATGGGTTTCAAAATTTAAAGTAATTTTATGTTAATAATTAGATTTTAATATTCACAACTTACAAAATTTATTGTAATTATTTTTTCTTATCAAATTACTTTTTTATGAATTCTATTTATCGATTTATAAATTTTTGAAATAATAATTTTACCTATTGGCTTAAGGTTTAAAATATTTATGTATGCTTATTTTATATAAAAACTATTTAGTATGTGTAGTAAATCATTAATTAAATAGCAATTCAATTGACCTTCCCTTGAATCATTTAAATTGTAGCCCCTTCTATTCAATTTATTTAATTCATGACACTTTTTCGATTCAATTTCATTTTTCAATTCTAGCCCTCTCAATACAAATCTTATTTCCATTCTCGCAACTTTGTCATTTCAGCTTTGGCCTATTTTATTCCAATTCTAGATTATCAAATATCTTTCAATCTCAGCCATCCATCCTTTTAATCAAAATTTGAGATCAAATCCTAGTCGTTCATCTTCTCTTAATCAGCGGTTCAAATCTCACAACCCTTTACTTTCCTTTTTAACTCACTTAATACTCAAACCTTAACAATTTTCAATTTTTCTCCTCATCTGAAAGGAGATTGCGCTGCACCTCTCTCTCATCTCCATTTTCTGGTGAAATCACCGTCGTTCCTCTTTCTCCCGTGGTCAGTGAAGGAAACAACAACCAACACCTCTTTCTCGCCCTCTTTCCCTCCTCCTTCTTTTCTGGCAAAAGTCGCCAGAGGCAGTGGCCTCATCTTCCCCTCTCCCCATCCTAGTGAGAACCACTAACCGATGCTTTCTCTTTTCCCCTTCCTCTTCATCCGAAAAGGACCACCAGTGAAATCGGTGAGGCCACCAGTTGGAAGCCGCCTCTCTCCTCTTTTCACGAGGACAATAATCAACGAGTCACAATAACAACCAAAGGACCTATGAGTTCGATAACAAAAAACAAGAGCATTGTTTCTTCGTTGCTTCAATTATAGATAGCGGGTCAGAGTGAGTTGTATTCTAAGGAATTGGTGGAAGTGTATTGAGAAAAATCGAGAACAGGAGATGGCGCGAATTACACGGTGGCCTTACTTCACTCATCTCCATCAAGTCTAATCATCTCTTGATCAAGACCTTGTTAAAACTTTGGGACCCCTGAAAGGCTGCTTTTCAAATTTAGGGATTTTGAACTAACCCTGACAATTGAAGAAGTTGGCGGAATTCTCAACCTTTCTTACAAGGAGTGTGAAATGATTGTACCACACAAACCATCCCCGAGGTCTTTTATGAAAATAGTGGGAATGCACCATAATTGAGATTTACGTTGTTTAAAGGAAGGATGGATTTCTATAAAATTGTTATATTCATGTTTTGGTGATGAAGAGGGCAATGAGAATTTTAACATAGACTTTTCTCTCTTCGTTGAAAAACGGGAAAGATATCGTCTCAATGCGTTTGCTATTGCACTGTTAGGTTCATCAGTTTTCTCTACGAAAAAAGGGAAAAATACATACTAGCCTAAGTTGTGTGGTTTACATGATGACTCGAGGCTGGCTCCAATTACACAAGAAGACTATAGTACCCATGGTACTAGCAAAAATAATAAGGGCATTGTCAGCATACACCAAGGGTAAGAGACACTACAAAGAATGCAATTTCCTATTGGAACTCTAGGTTGTTGAACACTTCCACAAAAGGGATGAATTGGTAGACATTTTGAAAGGTGTAGGGAACAAAATTCTTAGTCATCCCAAAAGGATGAAATATTTTCCTGCCCCTATAGGAACGGAATACTAGCTCGTGTATTTGAGAGGACTTTCGGGTTGTCAAATTCGATAGAAGTATTATTGATTGAAGCCTCGTCGTGCCATCATAATAGGTGATGAGCTCTACTTTATTGAGATTATTGGTTTGAATGACGTTCAACCATATGTGCCTCTCCGAGTCCTTTGTCAGTTTGGGTAAATCCAAATGATACCCTTGCGATCTCATATGGGCCATTACAAGTATAATTTTGGGCCAAATATCCCACAGGTGGATATTATACTGTGAGGTGTAAAAAGGAGGTAACTATTGATGTTCGAGAACAACCTTTCTGTATCCATGAGTATTATGTATGGATCTTGGAAGATGCGGAACATAAATATTCAAGCGTAGAGGGTCTTCCTGGTTTTGGTGATGAAAGGGAGAGAAGATGGGTACACAATCTCCTCAACTATGACTATGTCATAACTCCAGCTATGAGAGAGTAGATTGTGCCCAACATTGGAGACCAACCTTATTGAAATTTTTTTTAGGGCTTGCTTCCCCATGTTACCCCTTGCCCCTTTAGTGTATTTTCAATTTTCTTTATTATGATGTAATAAATTGAATCTTATTCAATAAATAAAGTTTACTTTCTTTATTTTTTTTCTCTAACCCTAAACTCCAAATTGGAAAAATATGGCTCGAAATAATTATTGTGCATCACTTATGTGTTGTCTTAGGCCTACCTTTGGCTCAACTAGGTCCTTTGCATTTAGGGTTATTTCAAACACCATGTTATTATTATAATATTGTTCTAATCTCCTAACATCCTTTTTATGTTGATTTTATTGTTTTCCCCATTGCCTAAGGCTGATCTATCTTTACATCCTGGACCATACAAGATCAAAAGGGACTCCTCTTTCTCCTCCTCCTCCTCCTCCTCCTCCTCAAAGAGCAAGTTGCAAAGAAAAAGGAAAAATGATTGATAGTAATATTACCAATGAAAGGGTTGAAACTTCTGAGGGAGGACAACTCTCTAATGATTTGGTTGGGAGACTAGAATGCAAAATTATGGAGTTAGAGGAAGAGGTGGCCAACATGCGCTATTTGGCAAAATTATCCATCTCTCTCGGCACCCCTTTTGGGGAGCACATGGACAACCTACCCCTCACCAATCAAACCACCCTACCAAATAATCCTCCACCTCATAATATAACCCGACCTAACTCCATTCATCCAAATAATTTACCATCACCTCACACCCAAATGCAACCAAACTCCACTCATATTCCTCCTCAATATACCCAAATTCCATCTCATCAAGTGTCTTTAGACCTATGGGGGAGATAATAAGATAAGAAACCAAATCAAGTGTTGAGAATCACATAGTGATGTCTTCAGAAAGAGTTAAAGTGATATATCGATCATTTCATACTTTAGTGTACTCCTCAAATTTCAGCCGTTACAACATCCAGTTGATGCCTTTAATATCAGGATTGCGTCTATGGCCTATGCTCATGCACTTCATAGAGATTCATATCTATGATCAATTCCCAGAACAAGGGGAACATACTTAAGCCCATTGATCTCAATCTTATTCCATAAAGTTATGGATATCAGGCTCATGATATGAACCTATTCATAAGCACTCATGTCTCATACTACGCTCAATTTCACAAATTCAAGATTTAATCTTAATGGCTAGAAAAATAATGTTATGTCATGTATATTCTTATATCAAAACTCTCGAATGAATCGTGTTTATGATCTTTCACCCTAACCACTTTGAGTGATCCTTTTCAGTTTTGATAGTGATGTTGTCGATAGTAGTTGAGTAATGATAAATGAGAGGGTTTATGTTTCTTATTGTGGTAGTGGTGGTGTTTTTATTCCACCTAAGGTTATAAATGTAGAGGAAGATGGATATAAGGTTTTAAGATGAGTAATAAGTCAGTTTTGTGGTAATAATGCATGAAAGTTAAGTTGTTAGAAGTGACAAGAGAATGAGGAATTCTTATAAGGATTGGTTAGTAGGAGTCCATGGAGTTGTTATAGTACTAGGCTTGAATGTATTGTTGGTAGCATGTGGATGAATTCATGATGCATTAGGTGGTTCTTGATTAAGACTCAAGGTTAGTTGAATGTGGTGGTAAGGAGTAATATCCTTGGGATGAGATTTCCTATAAAGGAAAAGAACCTGAATGTTGTGATTTAGATTAGAATAATCACCTTATGTTAAGTACTTTGTGATTTTGAGTTAGGCTTGAATATAGTAAAAGCATACAGTTAGACTCAGACCTTAGTAAGAGTAGTCATAAACCCTTATGAGTTGGAGCTTATTAGGTGCGGTATTCATAATGGAAGTCATGATATAGTGGTGTTTCTAGGATTGAAAGCTAGCAGTTGTATTGCTTAAGGTGTAATAGTCCCATTCTTACTTCATGCCCAAATTTCCTTTGTCTCATGTAAGATAGCTTCAGATAAGAGCTTTGCTATGTTCAAACTCATATCGTTCTTGGCTTATGTGCAAAAGAAAGTTCCAAACTCTTAGTATAAATCAGTTTCGCCTATGTTAGTAGGCAAGTTCAGAAGTCAGAAACATTGTAAGAGTAACCCCTTCTCCATTCTCAGTCCAACCTTCATTCGAGGATGAATAATCCCAAGGAGGAGATATTGTAACACCCCAAAAATTTATGAGTTAATGCTCAAACCATTATTCATTGTGAATAATATTGTACCGAGTGTTTCTAAATTTTATTAGGTGTTAAGGTCCATAAAATCCCCTAGCATAAAGTTGAGTTGAAAATTTTCTTTCCGATTGAGTTTCACTATGAGATTTTACTTGGGTCAACTTCAAATGACTATATCTTTTAGAACATAAAGAGTTAGATGTCCCATAACCTACCAAATGGAAGGTCTTTGAGTCCTCTTTCAAACGCCGCCAAGTTTTCTAAATTTCGAACTCAGACTAAAAGGTTATGCTTAGTTGAGTGAAGCCTCTCTATTTAAGAAATTACACTCGTATTAGGAAAGATATTTTGTTCTTTTCCTTTTTCCCACTTGTCTTAGCACTTTTTTCCTGACCCAATTAAGGGTTTAATCAGATTCTAAAATACATATTCAAATTCAAAACACTTGGGTTTTTTAGAGCGAAGTTTCACGAAGAGTAAAAGAGGGTTTTCAAACGTTCATTCAAGAGCCGAGGAAATTCTCCAAGAACAATCGTTCTTTCCAGGTATGTGAGGTTTCCCATAGTGATCAACTTGTTCATCTTCACACCAATCATGTAGTTCTTCCATTAATTCATCCATGAAATCATTTATGTAAAGATTCTTGAAGAATTCTTGAGTTTTAGTCCCATTCTTTAATAATGGAGGTTTTAAGTTCTTGAGGTGAGGGTCTTGTCAATAAGTGGTGTTTCTTGATAGAATTTGAGTGAGATTTCATTAAAAATGTATTGGGTTTATCAATCAAGGACAGTTTTGAAGAAACCAATCGATTCTAGATGAGTTAGGACCCAAAATTGTATAAGAAAATTTGTCGGATTTCTGGGTTTGGGATGGGGCAATGCGCCCCCATAGCGGCAGGAGGGTTGGCGCCCTGCGCCAGCAGTGCTCCCCAAATTACTCCCAGTTTTGTTGGGGTAAGCGTGAAACACCACAGATGTGCCACGGTCACCTGCCCATTTTTCTTCTCCGTTCTTTGTTCCTTTTAATTGTGTCTTCGTTCTCCTCTTAATATTAACTCTAAAATTCTTCATTAATCCTTAAGAGATCCTACATATCCTAATCACATCTCTCAATTTACACTTCGAATTAAAGAAAAGTTTAGAGGAAATTTCAAGCGGTCCTTTTTAAGTCATTTTGAGAAGTCTTTTGCAATTAACTATAGACTTGAACTAAGTCTTGAGTAAATAAGTATGATAATGAGAAGAATTGTATTCATGAGTCTATATTTTTATTGAAATCCTTGAGTTGAATCGTTCATGTCCATAATTCGGCATGAACCCTATGAATTACGTATTCTTCAGATGAGAAGTATTGTTGAGTTATGAGTTCTTGAGTCCTTGAGTTTTGAGTATTGAATTTCTATATTTTTATTGAGATCCTAGAGTTGGTTCGTTCATATCTATATTTTCAGCATGAATCCTATTTTGAGTTATAACTCTTGAGAGTCTTTTAAAGCCAATCACCATCTCTTAAATTGAGTTTTGAGTAAAAGTTTTAAGAGAACTAAGTATTCCCAAATATACCATTTTTACATTGAGAAAAGAGAAACATTGATTTATAAAAAGAGTTTATGAGTTCAAAAATATTTCAAGAACAGTTTCTTCTTTTAAGAGGATGGTTTGAGCAATTATCCCAAACTAGAGAAAGAGTATGTTTTAATACATTGAGCATAAAGTTATATTGATTATTGTGGGAGTACTATCGAGCACCGAATTGGGTTAGAGTCTTTTATAACTCGGAAGTCCCATAAAACTGCATAGCAATCATAGGGATAAGATAACATTGATTATTCATGCGACTTCTCCTTGACTCTGAGAAGGCCTATGAGATTGATCCATGGTAACAATATCATCCTATACCCCGGCAAGGTATAGGATGGCCCTTGCAACATGAGCGAAACATTGTATCATTGCTAGGCTTATAGTAATGGTTGTTGGTTAGAGAAACTCCCTAGAAAGTAAAGTATACTATTTTCATGTTGCTTACATTGTATATCTTATTGTAAAGCTTAAATGGTTACCAATTCATATTCATGTATTGATCTAATTATGTTGCTTTCAGTTATTCAAGTAGTTAATTGTTTACTCTAACCTTATCACTTACCAGTACATTTAATGTACTGACGACATTTGACCTACATAAATTTTTTTCATGCAGATACAGGTGCTCAGGACCATCAATAGGCATTTCATTGAGATCACTATTCACTCGTAGATAGTTATGGTGTGGCCTCCTTGCTTTCGGGAGACTCTATTTACATTTAGCCTTGTAGTATTCGAGGTGTCAGTGGTCTTGTCCTGATATCCATATTATATGGTTAGAGGCTTCATAGACAGACAAAATTTGATGCTTCCATTGTTTTCTTAGGATGTTTTATTTAATTTATGATTCATGTTAAATATTTGTAAGACATTATTTTAAGACTTTGTTAAATGTCTAAGTGTTTACTTATTTTAAGCATCCGCGTATTGTTTAGTGTCATGTAAGTCATGTAGCCAGGCCAATGGTTCCCTTGGGGATCAGAAAAGGTTATTGAGTGCCACTTACATCTATGGTGTAGGCCCGGGTCGTGACAGATCAAGCTACTTCATACCGAACCCAAAAACCGTCAACAAATTGCAACTGTCCTTCTGATAAGATAAAGAACCAAGCTACTGTATACTGCATTTGACAATCGCCAATAAAGGGCAATCGATCCTTTCAACAAGGTGGAGGTCTAAGTTGTTTCATGCTCTCAACTATCATATTTAAAAAAAAAAATTAAAGGCAGGTTTTCAGCCTATTTTATTGATTAAAAGGCCGTAAAACAAAATTATAGTTATGTACAGATTAGGCCCAAAACCCAGGCCCTATCTGTAAGAAAAAAACAAAAGAAGCTTCTACTATGAAAGGAAACTAAAGTGAACATGAAAACTGAAAAAAGGTTCTTGAAGGTCTCCATCTCAATCGTTCTTCTTCAACATCAATCCAGCAGCTAAGTTGAATGCATCCGTCTGATCCTACGGTGCAGATCCTACAATATCAAGCTCGAGAAGGAATACGATGCCTTGTCTTCTCTAATTTTACAAGATAAATACTTCCTTCGATTTTATTTTTTCAGTTCGATGGGTTAAGTCTCTGAAGAAACTAATACCACCAATTGACCGGAGCTGAAAATGTTCAGAACTACCAAACCTTGCTTAATCTGTTTTGATTACCTTTTGTAGAGGTCGAAGAATCAATATCAAGTCTAGGTTTTCACGTATCATCTGCATCTAGGTCTGGGTTGTCGGTCATTTGTACACCTCAAGCTCTCATCAGGTGCTGATCTTTAACCCTTTCGAATTATTTCTGACACTTATGCAAAATGGTAGATTTAAATTGCTAGAACTTGATTTTTCAACTAGTCTTCAGTATGTTGTAAAGTTCTCACTTTGTATATTAGTGGTTAACTGTTCTTCTGATATGAGGGATGCCTTGTTTATCTAAATACAATATTTTCCTGCCTTCACTGGGTACATCCTCACCATTTCTGATTAGATAATCACCTGCACGAAAAACCAGGTTAGCAAAATAGTCAGCAAGGGTATTTCCTTCCCTCATGGAATGTTGTACTCTTGCTGAGACTGATCTCCTTATCATGTTGATGAAACTTATTTCCATTGCTACACTCCATGGAGGATGGAGCTACCCAATGGCCTTCTAATAGCTGAAACAAAACCATGGAGTCAGTTTCAATAATGATCTCATGAATCCCATTCTCTCTGCAATACTCTAGTCCTTCTCTCATAGCCCTCACTTCAGCCCCTAGGCTAGTTGTATCTGATATTCTAATTAACACCTTTTGCTGCCATTAACTTTCCCTCTGAATCTCTTATACAAAATGTTGCAGAGCTGGGGCTTGGGTTACCCTTAGAGGCCCCATATATATTCACCTTTACCTTGTCAATAGGTGGGGCCAACCACCTAATTATTTGAAAAGAATGGGATGGACTATAAGCTTCAAGTGTTGCTACTAGTTCAGGCCAATTCTTCCTTTCACCTTCCATATGGTGCCTAATCCACACGAATTTCCTCATAGCATATGTGATTTTTGAAATAACCTTAGTAGTAGAATACTTCCCCCCATGTAGAATGGTACATAGTATAATCATAGGAATTACCTGCAGAACACTTTTCATTCTCCATTCCCCTCCATGCTCCACCATTTTCTTATGTTTGGCTTCAAAAACTGGCTGCATTGAAAACCTATAGCATTGGAAAAGTATCTCCAGATTGTTGTAGTTATCTCACCCTTAATGAAGAGATTTTCAATAGATTCCTCCTCTGGACTGGTGCAACGGTTGCAATTTTGTGAGATATTAGGATTCCACTTGTGCATGACTGTTGCTATTGGAACTTTCCTTAGCCATATTCTCCATGTGAGGAAAGAGTACTTGAAAGGTAGGCCTTTACTCCATAGGAGTGTAAAGTCTTCCTTAATCTCATCTCTCTGTCTCAACAACTCCCAACTTGTTTTGACACAAACTTTACCATCACAGGATTTGGTCCACCATGGTTTATCATTCTGATTTGTGAGATAACTTTTCTCAACTATCATATTGTGCCCTAAAATTGCATGTGCCCAAAAAATAGCATTGTGCCCGAGAAATTCATGTGCTCGATGGTTGCATGTGCTCGAGAAATTCTATTGTGCCCGAGATTGCATTGTGCCAAAGAATTGTATGTACCCAAGATTGCATGTTCCCCAAAATTGCATTGTGCCTGACATTGCATTTTGCCCGAAGATTGCATGTGCCCGAGAAATTACATTGCGCCCGAAGATTGTAATGTTCCCAAGAAATTGCATTACGCTCGAAAGATTGTATGTGCCTGAGAAATTGCATATGCTTGAGATTTGCATGTACCCAAGAATTGCATTGTGCCCAAGATATTGCATGTTCCTGAAGAATGCATTGAGCCTAAAATTTGCATGAGCTTGAGATATTGCATATGCCCGAGATATTGCATGTGCTCAAATATTACATTATACCCGAAGACTACATTATGGCTAAGAATTTCATGTGCCTAAGATTTGCATCTACATTGAGTTCGAGAATTATATGGAACCCGAGAACTATTGGAGCTACTATTGATTCGAGTCACAAGAGTCGCGTGGAGCTCAAAGAAACACATTTGTATGGAGCTTCTATCAAATTAAGCCACAAGTATCTATATATGCTTGAATTACATCAAAGCATATACACTCTGATCTCTTTACTTATTACTTATGTTTCAAAGGCGTTATCGTCCAAAGGCACGATCTTTCATGGCTTTCGGATATCATATCATGGCCTAAGGATTTAATTTCTATGTATCATGATCTAAAAGTGTCATAGTCTAAAAACATCATTTTTTATGGCCTACAGACAACATTTTCATGACTCGAGGATTTGATTTTGCATATCATGGACCTAAGCATCATTGCCTAAGACATCATCTTCATAGCCTTAAGACATCATCTTCATAGCCTTAAGGCAAATATCATGGTCGATATGAGAAATTGCATCATGTTTAGATCTACCGTTAGTTTTATATATCTGCCCTATTCACTTTATTTAGTGGTATCAAAAACTACAGATTTGTAGAGACTGACAGATTGCAAATGAGATCAATTTCCCTTTAGATTTGACAATCACACCGTATATATCACAACAATGCCCTCTAAATTTGTCGATACTCATATGATCTTTTGCGCTATTCAGTCCACCTCATTGCTCTAATCCTATCCATTCAAGTTGTTATCGTCCCTGTGCGAATATCATACAGTTATTTCAATTTTAGGAACTATGTTTGTTCTTAAATCTAGAACTACACACGATCTGATTATCGTAATACCAGAGATCTGTAGGCGACATAAAACCAAAGTCTCATCATACAATTATTCCCAACTATACGTCCTTTCAATGGATCCCACTGACATCTTTTCGTTAGTTGGACAAAATAGGCTACTTAGTCAACGTTGGTTGCTCGAAAATTCATCCCTTATTTTCAAGCAACCAAGTGACAGCTATTGACCACCAATTTTGACTGACCTATAACTCTTTACGAATTGCTATTTGATTAAATATGTATGTCAAAACCTTTTCTTCTTATTTTACAGGTTCAAAATTTAAAGTAATTTTATGTAGATAATTAGATTTTAATATTCACGATTTACAAAATATATTGTAATTATTTTTTCTTATCAAATTACTATTTTATTATCGGTTTAACGTTTAGAAGTTCCTATTTTATATAAAAATTATATATTATGTGTAGCACATCATTAATTAAATAGAAATTCAATTATCATATAGACATCATCAGCTTAAAAACTCCTCTTCTATGTTTGCATAAGGCATAGACAAATACTTTCCATATTTCCCAATAAACTCCTCTTATATGTTTTCATAAGGCATCGACAAACACTTTCCATATTTCCCAATAATTAGCATACTGAGTTCTACATAAAAAAATGTCAATGTTGAAAGTTTTTTATAGACTAATAAAACACAAATTCAACTACTAAACATCGATGAATAAATGTAACAAACAGAAAAATAATAGCGGCAATCAATATGAAAATAGACGAATGTAACTAATTTTATTCTTACATAGAAATCTCCTTGTGATCTTTACCAAACTGCTCAACTGCATATTTCACAAAATCACGGCATAGCTATTCTCGAAGCATGTAATATTAAACTTCTTCCTACGCAGAAAATTTGAATCTTTAAAGTACCCTTCATTGTATATCAGGTGAAAGCTTTTTGTATTATCCTCCATACTCAATGGTGTCGGCTTCCTTGATTTAACACTATTTACCTCCTCTTTCATAAACAATTCATGTAAGTTCTTACTCTTCCCCTCATTTTGCGATGCTCCATCACCGTTTCTAGCTTCCTCTTTCTTATTAGCTTTTCTCATTTTTCCTCTTCTCTCATAAAACCCTCACTTCTCCCTCCATTTTTTTCAACTTACACTTCAATTATTTTTTTTCTATTTCATCACCACTTTCCGACTTCAGGCCTTTTGAAAGAAAACGTACACCCAATTGTTTCTAAGAGACCAACAAATTTTGAAAAGAAAACACCCCAACGGTTTCTTTGCTACAAAATCTGAACTAGTTAATTCTTTTTGAATCCGAGTTGAAAATGAAAAGGCTCTCCAAAAAGATATGAAAATTGATATGGGGTTGAAGAATTCAAGCATGTTGATTTTATTGAGTTTGGGGGGAAGTTAAAGAATTGTTAGAAAACACCAAGAGTTGAACTTTCTCAGGTATATCATTGGTGGGTTTCTTTGAGAAAATTGAATAAAATGTGTCAAATAAGTCTTGGTTTTGTTTTTGGTGACACTTTTACCAAGGAAATATCAAAGTTTCTTTAAAACCTAATTAAGTTAATTTGGGACCAAATTAATATTTTTAAAAGTTGTTAATCATTTCGAAGATAACAAAACTTCATATTCGTTCCATTTAAAAAAAAGAAAAAAACTCATTCAACACTTCTCTAACTTCTTTGCACCAACAACACTCCCTTTCAACCAACAGGTTCCTCTAGATTCTCCGCCTCGTTGTCGTCGCTCATGACTCTATTAAAATCTTAATGTCGTCACTGATCGTCACTCTTCTATCAGGTAAGTCGGTTATTTTTGTGAATTTTTTTTTGGATTTGTGAACAAAACACTGTTGAACAAGAACACATTATTGATAATAAAGTTTTTTTCCTTTTCTTGGGTTAAGAAACAAAAAGTTGTTCTATAGTTGTGAATATTGAATAACGGGTCAATGGGACCTGTTGTTTCTTGTTTCTGAAAGAAAAACGAGAAATTCAAAAAACCCTAAACTTTGGGAAATTATTTGAATATATATATCATGTATATTGGGTTGTTGTTGTTTAGGAAAACTCATTTTTGTTTATTTCTTTCTTCTTTTTGTGAAAATGGTTTGTGAAATTGTCCAACATATAACTCATTTCATGGAGGAAGTGTCATCTGTTGCAACAGAAGAGTCATATGTTGGTAGAAATTCCAACATAGTGGTCATATGTTGCAACAAGTTATCCATGTGTTGCAACAGAAGGTAAGTATGTGGTAGTAGAAGTATAAATTGATACCCATTATTTTCTTATAATCAAGTGTAACCTTTTTTGTTTACTTGTAGATAAAACGTCATAAGAAAAGCCTATAATTGAAATGAGTTGCTGGGACATGCCCCCAACAAACTCTAACAAGACTGAAACTAAAATTAAAGACTGAAATGTAAAGCATGTCTATTGTCCTCGAAGTATGATGACTCACCACTGAAGCTTCTAAAGTCAGATTGAGGATCGAACTAAGCGTGATCTAGATGCTGAGTGCCTGAACCTACATTATGAAATGATGTAGTGCAAAGTATGCGTCAGTATTTGGAATGTACTAAGCATGCATGATATACATATGCTAAGCGAAACAAAGTATATAAGTTGAACAATGCATAACTGAGCAATTATGTAATATGAACAAGTATAACTGAAAATTGAATTGAATGCAATGACCAAGTAGGGCTGGCAGGGGGACTGGGTCGGCCCGCGACCGGTTCGAGAACTGGCTTGCTGGACCCGATCCCGATCCCGTCTATTCTCGCGGGTTGGAGGGACTTCGGGATAGGGGACCGGTTCACCCTTTGGTCCCGATCGACCTGGCCCAGTCCAGACTTGGCTGAACCGACCGGTTTTGCGGTATCCCCTATTTTTTAATTTCATTTTGAATTATATCCATTGGGGACTGTTGGGGCAACGGCTAGTGGGGCCCCCCGACGGATTTATTCACCTTTTTCACTTCCCTACCGCCCCCCTACTTTTAATACTTTAATTTAAACCCTCAAGTTATCATAAATACACTTTAACCCATTTTTAATATTATAAATACCCCTCTATCCCTTATTATTTCTTACAAAATCATTAATTTTTGTGTTATTATTATTTTTATATGACATATAAAATTAAATATGAGTTCTAGCAAAAAAGATATCGGTAAAGGAAAAGAGAAAGAACCAAGTGGCATTAGTAAATTATTTAATTTTAATAAAAAAAGTAGTAAGGAAAAAAAAGAAGAGTAAATGAGGTGGTACTTCTTCTAAATCAATGTCTAAAGTTAGATTTAATACAAATGATTCTACTTATGTTGATGATACTTCTTATGATATTGATTCAAATGTTCAACTTGATCATGAAATTTTACAACGAATTTATGGTGATATTAATCCTTATCTTGATGAAAATTCAGGTGAAGAAGTAGAAGTTGATTCGGGAGAAGAAGAATTAGAAGATACACCTACTAGTCCGATGACAGAAGTTCCAAATGAAACTACAAATTCAACGGAGCAAAATTGTTGACGCCCACCCCTTATACCTCCTGTAAGGGAGAAGGTGAAGTATCAACGCCCTAAAACTTCTGTTGTGTAGCAATTTATGACTTTAGATAAGGAAAACTCTATTGCTATTTGTAAAAAGTGTAAGCAACCTTTTAAACATAAACAAGGTGGAGGTCAAGGTAAGACGGGGAGTGGAGTACCCATGAAATGGGGGAGTAGAGTACCCATGAAAGATCCAGACAAACGACGATGGCATAGAGAAACATAATTATAGATGGAATTATTCTATAAATTTACTTTACCCATAAAATATCAATCAATGTAAAAGAAAAACGTGAATAATTGAGCCAACAATGATCAAAGTGTTTTATTCATCAATTAATGCTTCTTTCTTCCTTTCACTACAAAAATTATAATAAATGGAATTAACTACAAAATAAATGGATAATCGATACTAAAGCAGATCATGACGGCAAACAGGGCAAGAATGATCGTTCTCTAACCATAAACAAGGAGTTTGGCATATAACAAGCATACTGAAAATGACTAAGTAAATAATGTACTATGCAAAAGCTAAAAACAATGGATATCTGAAATGGGGAAAAAAACAACTAGTCTGAAAATATAAAATAAAATAAGAGTTTAGCAATGATTGAAAAAACACTTCATAGCTAGAGCAGAAACTACTAACTACTACGTTTGAAGAGCCTCTAACTGTATTATGTTGCTGGGACATGCCCCCAACTAACTCTATCAATACTAGAACTAAAAAATAAAGACTGAAATATAAAGGATGTCTATTGTCCTCGAAGAATGAGGACTCATCACTAAAGCTGCTGAAGTCGAATTGAGGATCGAACTAAGTGTGATCTTGATGATGAGTGCCTAAACAAACATCATGAAACGATGTAGCACAAAGTATGTGTTAGTACTTGAAATGCTGAAAACCTAGTCACTACACTAAGAGTCTAATTATTAGAGCTATTATTAACTGACATAAACCACGTGAGCTAAACATGGAGTCATATGTATACGCCCCATCGAGAGGATCCAATATACCTTGCCAAGGGTATAGAAGCATGAGTTTATGTCTAACTGACCTAGATAGTATAATTCATGAACTAGGATAAATTTACACAAGTTAGGATTCTGAGTGATATGCATGGAATTATACTAAATTACAACGAAAAACATTTATTTAGATTAAAGGAACCATAATCACAATACATCTTGAAAATCTAGAAACCCTATGTCTAAGTAGTTTATGAGAATATGAAGAAATAATTGAATACTAGGGACCTAATGGGTGAAAGGAACCCACTAGTAAAATCCTACAAACCTAGTGACAAAATATATGGAGAAATCCTTTTGATTTTGCGGCTAAACTTTGAAAAATACATCTGCTTATTCTTGGAAGAAACTGGTGACTTTTCCTTTTCTTTTTGCTCCAAGTTTGGTGATTTTTTGAGAATGAGGATTTTGGGTATTGTCTGACTAGATTGTTAGGCTTAGACAGAGTAAAACGACGTAGTTTAGGCATCAAACAACGTAGTTTAAATTCCCCATGCATAGGAGAAAAGACCAAAACAACTAAAACATAAAATAGACGATGTGTCATCCAGGGTGGGACTGACGGGCCATCATTTGAACCACTGCCCGTCAACTAGGTCGTCGTTTCTTCTCCACTCATTAGGGCTTCACCAAAATGAGCATAACATTTTACTACGAGCTTGGATTTTAGAAAACTCGGTGGAGTTGGAAAGAGAATTCAATTATCTGTAATTTTATAGGTCATAGGCCACCTAACTCATTTTGTTCTAAAAGATATGACCTTTTGAAGTTTATCTAAAAGCCCTCTCTTTCAAATAACTGTTGATTCTCACCAACGGCCAGACCTACGGTCCCTAGGTCCAACAACGGACTATAATGGTCAGTCGTGGGTGGGGTCAAAGACCACTAAACCTTGGACCTCAAAGATGGGACCCCACTTAGGGACCCTGGGTCCATCGACGGACTGTGGACCACGGTTGTCGGTGCCATTTCCTTGGACCCAAAGTTTTACATATCTATGTCAACAAATACCAATCGTTTCCTTCTTCCTCTTCTAACATCAAATGATCTTCTTATTGATGCGAAAAATGTGAGCATCACTCTGAATATTTTCATAATCATGTTAAGGAATCGACAAATACTATTAAGGAATTGAGATCCAATATTGTTTTCCTTTCATCAAAAAAGATTTCACAACCTTTGAAGTTTAGGAGGTCAAAAAACTCAATTTGTAGATCACTATCTAATATCAAAAAAAGAAAAAGACCAACAACTACTGCTCCACTATCTTTCTCAACCTCAAACGGTAAAGATAAAGTCATCCTTCATGTTATATGGAAAAAATATCCATTTAATGGTTTTAACATTTGGCGAGGGTCTATCTCAACTAATGATATCCTTCTCTTAATGGATAAACGAGGGTCTACATACATGAGAGTGATGACCACCTTGTTTCATGACATAATCCATAGGGAAATTGAAGTTTATGTGGAGATGCCATCATCAAGTCAAAGAAGGGTTCAAATCATATGGATGATCTTCAAAAGTTCTTTGCAAGATAGCGCAAGTATAATTTGAAGTTGAATCTTGCAAAATGTGTCTTTGGCGTTCCTGTTGGAAAGCTATTGGGTTTTATTCTCAGCCGCCGAGGTATAGAATTAGATCCATCAAAAATCAAAGCCATCTGTGATCTTCCTCCACCGAAGAATAAGAAAGAGGTAATGGTTTTCTTGGGATGACTTAACTACATTAGTCGTTTCATAGCTCAGTGAGCCAATTTCCAAGCTTCTAAAGAAGGACGCTGCTGTAAAATGGACTAGCGAATGTCAACAAGCATTTGACAAGATCAAAGACTCTTTGTCAAATACTCCTGAGTTGGTTCCTTCCGAATCTGGTAGACCATTGTTATACATATTAGTATTGGACAATGCTTTTAGCTACATCTTGGGGTAACATGATGTAACAGGAAAGAATGATTAGACAATATACTACATGAGCAAGAAGTTCACACTCTATGAAGCCCGATATTCTTTATTGTAACATACCTATTGTGCTTTAACTTGGGTTGCCCAGAAGATTTGACACGACCTCTCTTCACCCATTACTTATCTGATCTCAAAGATGGATCCTCTGAAATATATTTTACAAAAGCCCATGCCTACAAGTAAACTAGCTAAATGGAAGATACTATTGAGAGAGTTTGACATTGTGTATATTACAGAAAAAATAGTGAAGGCACATGTATTAGCAGATCATCTGGTGGAGAACCATGTAGATGATGAGTATAGACCTCTGAAGACTTGATTTTTGGATGAACAAGTAGCTTTAGTGGGGAAGACATCTATGAAGAATATGATTGTTGGAGGATGTTCTTGATGGAGCTAAGATTTTAAGAGCGTTTAGCATTGGAGCTGTTCTGATTTCATCAACTGGTCAACATTATCCGGTAATGGTGAAACTCAGATTCCTTTGCTGAAATAATATGATTGAATATGAAGCTTGCCTTTTGGGACTCTGATGGCCAATTGACTTTGATGTCCAAGAGATGTTGATAATTGTAGATTCAAACTTATTAATACATCATGTTTGAGGAGAGTGGGCAACCAAGAATCGGAAGCTGCTACCATATTTGGAGTGCGTGCATTGGTTGTGCAAAATGAATATACAGATGTCCTAGCCACTTTATCCTCTATTATTGAACACACAGATCGTAATCACAGTGAAAAGTCACATCATTTGTTGGTTTAGAATCTCTGAGTCAATTATTACCAACAATCGAACTAATTTAAATAGTGATTTGATGAAAGCATTATGTGAGAAGTTCAAGATCACCTATCGAAATTCCACGCCATCTAGGCCATAGTTGAATGGAGCAGTTGAGGCTGAAAACAAGAACATCAAGAGGATACTACACAAGATCATCGACTATTACAACCATTGGCATTAAAATTTACCCTTTGCTTTGCTTGAATATCATTCTACAATCAGAACTTCTACTGGGGCTACACCTTTTTTTTCTTTTTATATGATAATGAGGTTTTAATACATGCTGATGTGGAGATACCATCTCTGAGTATCATTCAAGAGGCGAAGCTGAGCGATGCCAAATGGGTACAAGTTCGGTCGGAGAATTTGGCATTAATTGACGAAAGAAGGATTAATATTGTTTGACATGGGCAACTGTATCAAAATAGAATGGCAAGAGCTTTCAACAAGAAGGTTAAGCCCATATATTTCTCACCTGGGCAACTAGTTTTGAAACAGATCTTCCCAAATCAAGATGAGGCAAAGGGAAAATTCTCACCAAACGGGTAAGGTCCATACATAGTCTCTAGGGTGTTAATAAGAGGAGCACTCATATTGGCAGAAATAAATGGTGAAAATGCGCTCAAACTTATCAATACAGATGTTGAGAAGAGATACTACATCTAAGTTTTGATTCATGCTCTTTACTGTGTAATTTGGAACTACGTCGGACCTTATTCCTGTTTAAGAGGGTATACGTAGGCGCTCCTATGGAGTTCGGTCTTATCCTAATAAAAAATATCATTTTCTCTTGATTAAGTAACTAGGGAAGAATTTGTTAGGGGGTTTCAAAAATTCCATCAAAGAGAATTGTCGTGCAAATCAAGACTAGGCAATTTTTTTTAGAGGATCTCAATAATTCATAGAAATAAATCTACAATCTGCGATGACAGAAGTCTATACTGGGTAGAAATTTTTAATGGTTTCAAATATTTGTGATACATATCAGTATCAAAAAGACCTCTCATAATCGAACATTGCAAAGTCTCAAATTGTGCCAAGATCAAAGATTCAACATCTTATACAATGTGAACTTTTCCCATATTTTCAAAATTCTTAAAAAACTTTACATGTTCTATTAATATTACGATGGCCCAGACCTAACTCTCCTATATATATCAAAATTTTCTTGGGTTTGGCTGGTTATTATAGAAGGTTCGTGGAAGGATTTTCATCCATAGCTTCTCAATTGACTAAGTCAACTCAGAAAAAGGCTAAGTTCTAATGGTCAGATGATTGTGAGAAGAGCTTCTCAGAACTTAAAACTAAGTTGACTACAACTCCTGTTTTGACTCTACCGGAAGGTTCAGACAGTTATGTGATCTATTGTGATGCATCCATAGTCGGCCTAGGTTGTGTGTTGATGCAGTGAGGTAAGGTTATATCATATGTTTATAAACAACTTAAGGTGCATGAGAAGAACTATTTGACTCATGACCTCGAGCTTGTAGCTATAGTATTTGCCCTTAATATTTGGCGACATTACTTGTATGGTGTTCACGTAGATGTGTTCATAAAACATAAGAACCTTCAGTACGTTTTCACCCAGAAAGAGTTGAATCTTCGCCAGAGGAGATGGCTTGAGTTCCTCAAGGATTATGATTTGAATGTGTTTTACCATCCTGGTAAGGCCAATGTAGTAGTAGATTCTCTTAGTAGACTATCTATGGGTAGTGTACCACATGTTGAGGAAGAAAGAAAAAAACTAGCAAAAGATGGTCATAGGCCTGCTCGATTGGGAGTTCACCTTATGAGCATATCAGATGATGGTGTAATAGTTCAAAATGGGTCAGAATATTTATTGGTAGCATAGGTTAAGGAAAAACAAGATAGTGATCATATATTGCTTCAACTGAAGGGTGTAGTTCATCTGCATATAGTTGAGATTTTCTCCCAAGGGGGAGTACTTCGCTATTAGAGTCGTTTATGTGTTCTTAAGGTGGGTGAGTTGAGACAACAGATTCTTGTAGAAGCCATAACTCCATGTATTCTATTCATTCAGGCGCCACTAAGATGTACCGTGATCTAGGGAAGTCTTTTGGTGGAATAGTATGAAAAGGGATATAGCAGATTTTGTGGCTAAGTGCCCTAATTGTCAGCAAGTGAAGGTAAAGCATCAGAAAGAAACCAGTGGGTATTACTCAAGAGATTAACATTCCTACATGGAAGTGAGAAGTGATCAACATAGTCTTCATTACAGGTTTACCTCGTACTCGTAGGCAATATGACTCCATTTGGGTAATAGTTGACAGAATTACTAAGTCTGTGCACTTTTTGGCTGTTAAGACGATAGATTCGGCGAAGGACTACGCCAAGCTTTAGATTAATGAGATAGTGAGGTTGCATGCATAGGGTTCCTTTGTGTATCATCTCAGATAGAGGTCCTCAGTTTACCTCTCATTTCTGGAAGTCATTTCAGAAAGGTCTTGGTACTAAGATTAACCTTAGCAGAAAATTTCATCCATAGACGGATAATCAGGCAGAGCGTACAATTCATACCCTAGAGGACATTTTGAGAGCTTGTGTGATCGACTTCAAGGGTAGTTGGGATGATGATCTTCCTCTTATGGACTTCGCCTATAATAATGGTTACCATTTCCAGCATTCAGATGGCCCTTTATGAGGCATTGTATGGGCGTATATCTAGATCTCTAGTTGGTTGGTTTGAAGTAGGTGAAGCAACCTTGTTAGGGACACATTCGGTTCATGATGCTAAGGAAAAAGTTCAGCTCATCATATATAGACTTAAGACAACCAGAGTCATTAGAAGTCCTATGCAGATGCAAGGAGAAGGGACTTGGAGTTCCAAATTGATGATTGGGTTTTCCTGAAAATGTCACCTATGAAAGAGGTGATGAGATTTTGCAAGAAAGGGAAGCTCAGTCCTAGATATGAAAGCCCTTACAACATCTTGAAAAGAGTTGGTAAAGTGGCTTATGAATTAAAGTTGGCAGTAAAACTAGCAGCAGTGCATCATTTTTTTCATATTTCATTGTTAAAGAAGTGTGTGGGTGATTAAGCATTTATAGTACCATCGAAAAGTGTGGCTGTGAAGGATAGTCTCACTTATGAGGACGTGCCAAATGAGATTCTTGGTCGTCAAGTTCGAATGTTGAGAAACAAAGAAGTCGCTTCAGTTACGGTTTTGTGGAGGAGTCAGTCTGTAGAGGGAGCTACTTGGGAAGCAGAAGGAGACATGAAGGCCAAGTACCCTCATCTCTTTCCTTCTGATTCCATTCCAGCTTAAGGTAATAGTTCCTCTCCAGTCTTTCAGTTACTCATGCAGAGCTTCAGTCTTAGTATCATGTTCCTTCATTTATACTTGCATTTTTAGCGTATTTGCATGTTCTTAGAACTTAGTTCAGTCAGATTTCAGTTTCCAGTACTTAGTGGTAGGGTTTGAAGCTCTTTCCTTCCATATTTAGCTAGTTTAGTCTTCATTTGAGGATGAATGTTCCCAAGGGGGAGAAAATGTAACACCCCGCATCCTTGACAAACCAAAATGTTGATTTCAGAAGTTGAAGGTGCCAACGACAACCACCACCCACAGACTGTAGGGTGACCCACAGACCGTAAATGGGGTCAGTGGATGGCCACCTATAGCACTTCCCATAAAAAGTCCAGAAAATTGTCTAATGATAGACCCACGACCGAACCCACGGATTGTAGGTCAGACCATGGGCCGTGGTCCTACTCCGTGGATCAAGACCCCAGAATCTCCTCTCTGAAGACCAATTGACGGTTGATAGGACGGGCCATGGGTCCATCGATGGTTTGTGGGTCAATCCGTTGGTTGGTCCCGATTGCTTTTAAGTCAGGGGTCATTTGGTCTTTTCCCTATGCGTTGGACCCCAAAACTATGTTGTTTAACCCCTAAACTGCGTCGTTTGAGTTAATTTTAGCCTAGTAACTAAATTAGAACTTAGCCTAGTCAACTCATTCTCCAAAAATTCACCAAGTTGAACAAAAAGAAGGAGAAAGAGTCGACAAAGCCCTCTCCAAGAACGCAACCATGTTTCCTTCAGTTCAAGCCCTAAAATCGAAAGATTTCTCTGTGAATTTCGTCACTAGGTATGTGGGATTTCACTAGTGGGTTCCTTTCACCCATTAGGTCCCTAGAATTCAGTCAGATTTTTGATTCTCTATATAATGCTAGACCTAGGGTTTCTAGAATTTTAGAATTTATGGTGTGATTTAGTTGTTAGACTAATCCAAATTAGATTATCATGCATTTGAGAAATTGTTGCTTAGTTCTTGCATGAAACTCAGAACCCTAGTTGTGTAGATTTGTTTAGTTCATGAATTACACTTGCTAGGTTAGTTTATTCAGTTATACATACTTAAGTTAAGAATGTTTCATTATTAGTATATTAATGTTGCATTTTCAGTTAACATGTCAGTATTTTGAGCTATTCAGTATTACATAAATTAAGTCATAATGTGTTATTTACATAATCAGTTGGGAGTAGGCTTAATACCGAGTGGACTAAGGGTCAGTTACCCTCAAAGTCCCAGAACTACATGCCCCCATAGGATAAGTCCCCTCTTTGGGCAACAGTTTTAGTGATCACGCCAGTCATGCCTTTATATCCTTGGTAAGGTATATTGGGTCCTCTCGATAGGATGATACATTGGACTCCACATATAGCTCTTGTGGTTTTATATCGGTTAACAGTAGCTCCCACAGTCAGATTCTAGTGCATTAACCAAGTTACAGTATTAGTTCAGTATTCAGTCTCAGCATGTCATGTACTTGGTCATTGCATTCAGTTAGCTTAGTATTCAGTATATTTCAGTAATTACTTCATGTTCAGAATATATCATTTCTCTTATTTCTTTGTTCAATTATGTGTATGTTATTCAGTTTCTATTCTATCATGCATGCTCAGTACCCTTCAAGTACTGACGCATACTCGGAGCTACATCTTTTTGTGATGTAGGTTTAGGTCCTCCGCGTTCAGATCACACATAGATTGGTTCCCGATCTCCAGTTCAATAGCATTAGTGATGACTTCGTGGACGATTGACATGTCTTTTATTTAGTCATTTTGTTGTAGCTTCAGTTTTTCTAGAGTTAGTTAGGGCATGTCCCAGCATCTCTAATCAGTAAAGGCTTACATTCAGACATAGTTTAGATTCAGTTTTTAGTTGAGTTTTATCTTTCAGTTTTCATTAAACTCAGTTTTTTTTTATATATTCAGATTTAGGAGGGGTATTCCGCATCATTTTCCTTTATGATATGTTTTATGCTTTCACATAGAATTATCTTATTTCAGTTATCTTAGTATGCTTATGATATGTCAGCGGGGTTAGCTTAGGGTCACTCTGATCCTAAGTCACGTGTTTACGCCCTAGGGGTAGCTTTGAGGAGTGGCAAATATGTAAGGTAAAACCTTTTTCCCTTATTTTACGGTTTCAAAATTTAAAGTAATTTATGTAAATAATTAGATTTTAATATTCATGATTTATAAAATTTATTGTAATTATTTTTACTTATCAAATAACTTTTTTAATAATTTTATTTATCGATTTTCAAATTTTTGAAATAATTATTTTTATTATCGGTTAAGGTTTAAAATATTTAAGTGTACTTATTTTATACAAAAACTAATTATTATGTGTAGTACATCATTAATTAAATAGCAATTCAACTGATCTTCCCTTAAATGATTTAAATCATAGCCCCTTCTATTTAATTTATTTAATTCCTAGAACTTTTCTTATTCAATTTCAATTTTCAATTCTAGCCCTTTCAATACAAGTCTTATTTCAATTCTAGACTCTCGAAACACTTTTCATTTACTTGTAGGATCATATGGGGTGATCCTTAAATTGCCCATATCTTTATAGGTAAATTCTTTAGTGTGGGAATGATTTTGGATATCAATTAAAAGTCACTAGAAACCCCTAGCACAAAGTAGAGTTAAAAGTTTCCTTATCGATTAAATTTTGATGTAAGATTCTACTTGTGTCAACTTCAAACGACCATATCTCTTAGAATATAAAGAGTTATGGAGCCCATAACATACCAAATTAAAGGTATTAAAATAAACTTTACAAATCCACCAATTTTGCATCAATCTAATTTCTGAGTAAGAAGTTATGACCATTTTAGTAACTAATACAGTGCAGTGACAAATTAACCAATGGGAAAAATATTAAAAAGGGTCTTTTTACCACCAAGAAAACCCTAAACGATTTTCTTTACTAATAAAAGGCTCAAAACAATTAGATTTTCATCTTTTAATCCATCATTCGCATCTCTCTCAAACCCTAGGTCAAAACCCTAAGGAAAAATCAAAGTAGAAGACTCCATTCAAAATTCTTTCAATTTTTTCAAGATTCTTCTTCAAGGTAAGTCGTTCTCCAAGAATTTCATTACAATTATGAATCACTAATCAAAATCATAATTCTTGGTCATAAGGATTTTTTTTTTTATTTGCACCGGGTGTCCGAGTCTCTTTGAGCCCCGACTAATCCCGGGGGTCATAAGGATTTCAAGAAACTAATTCAAGAATCTCAAGAAAGGTTTTCTTGATTGTTCTCCTTCAAGCTAGGGTTTCAAGGCTTCTAATCAAGTTCGTTTTTAGGATTATTCAAGAACCTTGTTCTTCTAGGTATGTAATGCTATCATAGTGTTGGACTAGTTCGTCCTCACGCCCTACATCTACTTTCAAATCTATAAAAGAGTAATCTAGGATTCTATCCCTAGACTTGAGTATTCTTGAGATAAGTTGATTTTGAGTTCTTGAGTTCATGCATCTTTTTGAAATTCTATTCCTATATTATTGAATTGCTATACGTTATACATTAAACTTCTTGAGTTTATTCGTTCATGTCTATATTTCAGTATGAACCTTATGAATTGAGTATTTTTGGGAGGAGAAATCGTTGAGTCATGAGTTCTAAGTTCTTGAGTTCTTGATTCTTGAGTTCTGAGTACTGAGTTTCGTTATTTCTATTAAGATGCATGAGTGAGTCGTTCATGTCCATAATTCCTCATGAACCCTATGATTTAATTTATTAATTTTGAAAAGCTTTTTTAAAGCCAATATTTGAGTTCTTAAGAGAAAAGTAAAGATGTGTTTTTAGAAAAGTGTTTCTAAAACATTATTAGTATGACAATCGAGTATGTCATCAATGTATGAGCAGTATGATATTTAGATATACCATCAATGTTTATGCAGTATGAATTTCCGATTCATGAATGATCATATTAAAATATGATTTTTATATGTTTTTGAAAGAGTTTTCAAGTATGAATTGAATAAGACTATAAGGGGACTATGTATTCCTAGAGCTATCAATTTTATTTTGAAAAAGAGAAACTAAGATTTCTAAATGAGTTATGAGTTCAATAGATATTTCAAGAGCAGTTACCTCTTTTAAAAGGTTAGTTTGAACAATTATCTCAAACTAAAGGAAGAGTTGTGTTTTTAAACATATGAGAATGAGTATATATTATTGGAGTAGTATTGAGCACCGATATGTGGACGAGTTCAGACAACTCAAAGTTCTTATAAATCATGTATGCCAACATGGATAAAGCGCCATACTTTTAGATGATTCCTTATTGCTTTTTAAGCATAGCTTAGTGGATCCACTTAGTTGAGGTGTTCTATACCCTGACAAGGTATAGAATAGTTCTGGCAGCATGGGAAAAATGATGTATCATCACGTAGTTCAGAGTGATGGTTGTCGGTTAGAGAATCTCCCAATAGAGTTAAAGTGTTTTGTTATATATCACTTTTTATTTGAGTTCAGAGATGAGAAAGTATTATTTAAAACTGTAAATGATTTAAATCATTTATTTCTTTACATTCAACTTGAGTACATTGTTATATACAACAATCCTTTCTTTCAGTTATTTGTTATTCAGCCATATTACAGATTAGTTCATTCTATGTACTGATGTCATTCGACCTGCACCCTTTTATGATGCAAATATATGTGTTCTTGATTATCAACATGCACTTTGTTGAGATCATTCTAAACTCTATTTAGCTTTGGTGAGCCTCCTTGTATTGCAGAGGACTTCACAATTACTTTCCAATTAGTAGTTTTGAGGTGTCATGGGTCTTGTCCCGGCATCCTTCCTTAATAGTAGAGGCTTCATATATAGACAGTTTTGGAGAGTCCTTCAGTTTCAGATATTTTATTTAAAACTTATGTTTCATACTAAGTATATTGAGCAAACTTTTGAGATTTAATAAACTATTTTAAGCTTTTTTTTTCAATTTGATGCTTATGTATGCTCAAGTTAGTCTCTCGCTTGTAGTCAATCAGGATGAGGGTTCACTTGGGGACAAACAATGGTTCTTGAGTGCCGGCCATGTCCAAGGTGTAGGCTTAGTTCGTGACAAACTTAGTATCAGAGCACAGAGTTCAAATGTCCTAGGTTTTCTATGAAGTCATGTCAGTAGGATCTTATTTATGATTGTGAGGGCCCCACTTTTATAAATGAGGAGACTACAGACATTTCGAAAAAGTTTCCCTTTTTTCATACTCTAAATCGTGCGATAGAGTTGTGTCATAAGGAACTTACTCTAACTCATGCGTTTCTCTTATCCATTTGACTACCCCTCATACTCAAGGTAGAATTGTAAAGTAAAGCCTAGATCCTTATGGATGAGTTACTCTTAGAAAAGGTCTTCAAAAAAGTCAAGAGACCTCATAGGAGTTTGAGAGAAGCCTGTGAGTGAGCTTAAGTGTGGAGATTCAAATGAATGCACTTTTAATTCATATGCATTGCGCTTTTAAGCTAAAAGTGACATGTTTTCCCACACTCTTTTACCTAAACCTCATTTCAGATGATACCCTTATGAGGAAGTATGTTTTAGAGATTGGGTAGTGTTTTCACCTGAAGATATAGTATTAGTTACAATGTTATAAGTAGTAGTATTAAAAGTGCCCAGAGTTAGAAGAATGAATGCAGAGGTATAGTAATCCAAGAAACGAAGATAGTGATGAAGCAAATTATATTGTTGTAGTCATGCACCTATTAAGTTATTAATGAGGATTTTTGCCTTATAGGTAGACAAAGAAGTGATGAGTTTGTCTAGATTTCATGATAGAAGGTAGAGTAAGAGTTACTAGTATGGATGAGTTAGAGTATACTTTAACCAAAATGGAGTTTATTTCAATGGAACACTCTGTTAGTGAATGTCAAGTATAGGTGTTGAATAAAAAAGTAGAATATTCATGAGGTGATATATCTAAGCTAGACTTATGATTTTTAAGGGAGAACCCATAATATTTAGAGGGTTATAGAACTAATTAGGCAATGATGTATAGCGAATGGGTAAATAGTACTTAAGTTGTGAAAGGAAGTGTGGCGGTAAATTGTAAGTATGAAGACTAAGGGGTAAAGATTGACTACTTTTCATGAGGTCTTAGTAGGCGTGTGTTTCTCAACTTTTATCTAGTAGTTGTAAGTTAGTATAGTAAGCAAGCAATCATGTTGATATCCGGGATTAGTAATAAACATTAAGCTAGAATTTGAGATGAGAGTTGTGGTACAAAAGAATGACAACATGAGGGTGATGATGTTAGTTTTCTGATAGACTTGGCATAGAATAGGAGAGGAGTTAAGAGGTTAGTTACAATGAAGGTGAGTGGTAAAACTATGGAATTCTAACTTTGTGGTAAGAGTAGTGAAGTGTGGCTAAGTCATTATAGTAACAAGAGTATTAAGAGGTGTACCCGAGGTTGTACATAACCAAATGAGGTTCTAATTAAGTTTCTTTTTTTCATATGTGCCTAGATAATATATTTGAGCTGTCTATGTGGAATAGGCTTATGTAAGCATTAATTTTTTTCCTTAAGAGTTAAATAAAGTGGTCTTATGAACCAATGAGAAGAGGTTAATAGAAGCATCTTAGAAAGAGGTCTTAGAAGGAGTCTCTGTACCTACTTATGCAGAGTTAAGTAGCAATGAGATAAGACCTTCCCGAGTATTAAAGTAAAGGGAATGTAGACCAATGTAAAGATGTTGAAATAGATCCATAGCTTTCAAGTGTCAGCTTCAAACCTAAGAGGGAGATGATAAGATGAGAACTCAAGTCAAGTGTTGAGAATAAGATAGCGATGTCTTCAGAAAGAGTTTTAGAGATATATCAATCCATTAATAATCTTGCATATTCCTCAAGCAAAGTTATTACGACATCTTGTGGATATTCCTAATAGTAGAATTGTGCCTATGACATATACTCACATACTTTAGAGAGATTCACATCTATGCTTAGCCCATTAACCTCGGGCTTAATACATCAAGTTGTGGATATCAGTCTCATGCTATGAACCGATTCATATAAGCAATCATGTCTCTCAATATGTTCTGTCTCACAAATCCACGAATTACTCTCAATGGCTAGCAACATAATGTTATGTCATGCACATTCTTATATAAGAATTCTCGAATGAATTGTGCTTATGATATTTCGCCCTGAAGTCTTTTCAATAATCCTTTTTTTGTTTTGGTAACGCATGAAAGTTCAGTTGGTAGAGATTATAAGAGGATGAGAAGTTATTAGAAAGAAGGTTAGTAGGAGTCTATGGAGTGGTTAAGGTTCTACACTTGAGTGTGGCATTGTTAACATGTAGACAAAGTGTGATACATTAGGTGTTTCATGATATGAGCTTATGTTAGCTAAATATAGCGCTAAGGAGTAGTGTTCTTGGGATGAGATTTCCTACAGAGGTATAGTACCCGAATATTGTGATTTAGATCAGAATAATCACCCTATATTAAGTACTTGGTGATTTTGAGTAAGACTTGCGCATAGTAAAAGTAACCCCTTTCCATTATCAGACCAGCTGTCACTCGAAGACAAATGATCCCACGGGGGAGATATTGTAAAAACCCAAAAAATTTTAAGTTAAAACTTGAATCACTCTTCATTTACTTGTAGGGTCATATCGAGTGACTATTAAATTGCCCATATTTGTTAAGGTAAATTATTTAGTGTGGGAATGATTTTGGATATCAATTAAGGTCACTAGAATCCCCTAAGCACAAAGTAGAGTTTAAAGTTTCCTTATCGATTAAGTTTTGATGTAAGATTCTGCTTCAGTCAACTTCAAACAAACATATCTCTTAGAATATCAAGAGTTAAGTGGCCCTTAACCTATCAAATTAAAGATATTTGAATCTATTTTTCAACGCCACCAATTTCGCGTCAATCCAATTTTTGAGTAAAGAGTTATGACCATTTTAGTAATTGATACAGTGCAGTGACGAATTAGCCGATGGAAAATATTAAAAAGGGTATTTTTGTCTTTTTACTTCCAAGAGCACCCTAAAAAAATTTCTTGACTAATAAAAGTCTCAAAACAATCAGATTTTCATCTTTTAATCCATCATTCTCTTCTCTCTCAAATCGAAGGGCAAAACCCTAAGGAAAAATCAAAGTAGAAGACTCCATTAAAGATTCTTTCCATCTTTTTCAAGATTCTTCTTCAAGGTAAGTCCTTCTCCAAGAATTTCATTCTTTCCAACTCAGATTCCTCCATACAATTATGAATCTCTAATGAAAATCATCATTCTTGATCATAGATATTTCAAGAAACTAATTCAAGAATCTCAAGAAAGGTTTTCTTGATTGTTCTCCGTCAAGTTAGGGTTTCAAGACTTTTAATCAAGTTCTTTTTCAAGATTCTTCAAGAATCTTGTTCTTTCAGGTACGTAAGGCTATCATGGTGTTGGACTAGTTTGTCCACACCCTACATCTACTTTAAAACCAGTAAAAGAGTAATCTAGGATTTTATCCCTCGATTTGACTATTCTTGAAATAAGTTGATTTTGAGTTCTTGAGTTCGTGTTTCTTTTTGAAATTCCTAATTATTGAATTGCTATACATTATGCATTAAAATTCTTGAGTTTATTCGTTCATGTCTATATTTCAGCATGAACCCTATGAATTGAGTAATTTTTAGAGGAGAAATATCGTCGACTTATGAGTTTTGAGTTCTTGTGTCCTTGAGTTTTTGAGTCTCAAGTTCTGAGTACTAAGTTTTCTTATTGGTATTAAGATCCCTAAGTTGAGTCGTTCATGTCAGTAATTCCTCATGAACCTTATGATTTGAGTTATCAATTTTGGAAAGCTTTTTGGAAGCGAACACTTGAGTTCTGAAACTGAGTTTTGAGAAAAGTAAAGATGAGTTTTGAGAAAAGAGTTTCTAAAACATGATTAGTATGATAATCGACTATGTCATCAATGTATGCAGGGGCCGATCTAGGAATGCCCAAGGGGTGTCACAGGACATGGCTTCGTTGGAAAGAATTATTATATATATAATTAAGAAAGAAAAAGAAAAAAAAATATAATATAGTGTTAAATCTTGACATAAGAGGTCATGTAGCATAGTTGGTTTAGTGTATCATTTGTTGCGTGTAGGTCCTGAGTTCGAACCTTGACAATGCTTCTTTTTCATTCTTTCTTTTTTCGCTTTTTCTATTTGTCCTATTCTTTTGCTTTTTTCTCTTTTGATATTTTATATAAAAATAAATATGTAGTGCTATTATATTTGGTGAGATTATTTTCAAAATGAAAATCTATTCATAAAAAGCTAAAATGTTTTTGTTTATAATTTTTATTTTTTTAGAAAAGATATAATAGTATATGTGAATTGTGTTAATATATATATAAGGTGACACCGCTTGCCAAAAAATCATGTGTACACCCTGAATGTATGAGTAGTATGGTATCAAGATATACCATCAATGTTTATGCAGTATGACTTCCCGAGTAATCAATAATCATATTAAAATATGATTTTGATATGTTTTTAAAAGAGTTTTCAAGTATAAATTGAGTAGGAGTATAAAAGGACTATGTATTCCCAGAGATATCAATTTTTACATTGATAAAAGAGAAACTGAGATTTCTGAATGAGTTATGAGTTCAAAAGATATTTCAAGAACAGTTACCTCTTTTAAGAGGGTAGTTTGAGCAATTATTTCAAACCGGAGGAAGAGTTATGTTTTTAAACATATGAGCATAAGTATATATTAATGGGAGTAGTATTGAGCACCAATATAGGGATGAGTTCAGACAACTCAAAGTTCTCATAAACCATGTATGCTAACATAGGTAAAGGGTCATACTTTTTAGATGATTCTCTATTGCTTTCAAGCATAGCTTAGTGGATCCACTTAATTGAGGTGTTCTATACCCCCGGCAAGGTATAGGAAAGTTCTGGCAGCGTGGGCAAGACACTATATCATCACGTAACTCATAGTGATGGTTGTCGGTTGGAGAATCTCCCAATAAAGTTAAAGTGTATATTTATATATCACTTATTATGTTGAGTTCAGAGATGAGAAAGTATTTTGTAATGCTTTAAATGATTTAACTCCTTTATTTCTTTACATTCAGCTTGAATATGTTTTTACCTATTGTAGTCCTTTCTTTTAGTTATTTGTTATTCAGCCATATTACATACTTGTACATTCTATGTACGGATTTCATTCGACATGCATCCTTTTATGATGCAGCTAGTGTTCATGATTATCAATAGGTGCTTCGTTGATCATTCTCCACTCCAGTTAACTTTGGTGAGCCTCCTTGTATTGCAGAGGACTTTACAGTTACTTTCCAGTTAGTAGTTTTGAGGTGTCGTGGGTCTTGTCCTTGAATCCTTCCTTAATAGTAGAGGCTTCATAGATAGACAGTTTTGGACACTCTTTCAGCTTCAGATATTTTATTTAAAACTTATGTTTCATACTAAGTATATTCAGCAAAGTTTTGAGATTCAATAAACTATTTTTATGCATTTTTTCAATTTGATGTTTATGTATGCTCAAGTTAGTCTTTCACTTGTAGTTAATTAAGATAAGTGTTCGCTTGGGTCCAACAATGGTTCTTGAGTGCCGACCATATCCAGGGTGTAGGCCCGGGTCAGGACATGGTCATTTGAGCTTTAGCCTATTTTCTTCCAATTCTAGATTATCAAATATCTTTCAACCTCAACCATCCATCCTTTAAATCAAAATTTGAGATCAAATCCTAGTCGTTCATCTTCTCTTAATCAACACTTCAGATCTGACAGCTCTTTACTTTCCTTTTTAATTCACTTAATACCCAAACCCTAACAATTTTAATTTGTTCTCATCATCTGAAAGAAGGTTGCGCTGCACCTCTGTCTCCTCTCCATTTTCGGTGAAATGGCCGCTACTCCTCTTTCTCCTGTGGTCGGCGAAGGCAACAACAACCATCACCCTATCTCTCGCCCTCTTTCCCTCCTCCTTCTTTTCCGGCGATAGCCGCCAGAGGCAGTCACCTCATATTTCTCTCTCCTCGTCCTAGCGAGAACCACCAGACGATGGTTTCTCTTTTCTCCCTTTCTCATCATCCAACGAGGAAAACAATCGACGAGCCATAACAGGAACGAATCGACCTTCGAGTTTGACAGCAACAAACAAGAGCATAGTTACTCTGTCACTTCGATTACAAAGCTCCGGTCTAAGTCAAAGTTTGGTCATGTTAAAGTCGAGGATTTTAGCTTACTAAAAGACGGATCTCAACAGATCCGTCCAGGTTCGTTCCATTTCTTATGAAGATCTCATATTAGCTAATTCCTTAATGTTGAACTATAAAGGAGTCGTGATGCGTGTTCATGCTTTTCTACTTTGTTAGAATTCATATTGGGTTTGAAATCGTTTATGATCGGTTGATCTTCTTAACAATGTTCATTGTTTTATATTTTATTAAAATATCGTTGTGTCCTTGATTTTGATCTAAAAATTTTTGCCCAGTAGCTTCAATAATCTCTGTATGGTTTCTGAATATAATTTAGGTGCTATTACATTTCTATTAAAGTTTGATGGTTATTGAGATAGTCTGTTTATGATTTGATAGTGAATTGATGAATTTTCTCAATTACGATTGTCTCTAATTTGATTATTCTCCTTAATTAGTTTAACTAGTGTTGAAGGAATCCCCTGTAAATTAATTGATTCTGTTACCATTAAATTTTTACTCGACCTTCCATTGATTTAATATGACAACTCCATTGATGAGTTTATTCTTGGAATTCTTGCATATATAAAATTGGTGGGCTTTTACCATTAATTATTTCTTATTGTCATCTTTATGGTAGGTATATGATCAGTGTGAGGTAAAATAGCATGATATTCTTTACCTTATTTAGTTTCAGACAAATATTTAGTCAATTTGTTTATGGTAGTGTTGATATTTGATTGAGGATGCAAATTTATTTCTTTCCTTCAACATAAAATATTCTCTCTTGATTGATTTTATATATATATATATATATATATATATATATATATTACTGATTGATGGTGACTAATCTCTCTTGGCCTTAATTAAAACATGAAAGAATTCTTGCATTGAATATTTATGGTAAAATCTTTAATCGTTTGGCTTCCTTTTGAATAAGGAAAATACATTTTTTTAAAACAAAAACAAAATCAAATTAATTATGTTTTCGTTATCTGTTATGCCCTATCATCTTCCATATAAAGAGACCATTTGTTTCATTATTTTGTCACACTTTTAGTTGGCAAAAATACTCTCTACCTATAAAAGAAAAACTAAGAATTCTTGCAAACTTCCGAACATTTTTTCTCTTTTGTATTCTGCTAAGTACTTCATTGCTGATGAACTAATTTGTTTAATTGGGTTGAACTTAATGTTCAAGATGCTGAATAGACACCATGGGAGGGAATAATAGACGGGCTTAAATTTATGTTTGTGTTTTATTTAGTTTCTATTTTTGGTCTTGTAATAATTTGTATAACTCTCTCTATATGAAATAATTTGGGGCTTCCTATGGGGGAAAGGGATATATGTGCCAATTATTTTTTATTTTATTATGTGTAGTTGTTATAGATAATCCGCCTATATTACTTTATCACATATAAAACATGCAAGCATATCGGAATCTCTTAAATAATTGGTCTAAAATCAACTTTTGTTGTTTATAACTTTGTTAGATAAATTATTTTTTCATCGGTATGTGTTAAATTTTGTAATAATCTTGGAACTATTTGAATCTGATCTAACATGTCAATATTGTTAAAGTTTAGAAATTGATTAGTAAAATAACTAGATATCATGCCTATAGAGGTTAATTATTTTTTATGCTATTCGGGTGTAGAAATCGCGCATATTGGCCCAAAATAATTATTTTGTCTTATTCTTTATTGAGAAACCTTGCCTCTAGGATTACAAAAAAAAATATCAGCATGTTAATCAATCAAATTCTGTCTATAGGCCCCTTAATATATTTTAGAATGTTAAAAATAAAATTTGTGCATAAATACTATAAGTTCAGATTGTTTACTTAATTAGATACCATGCCTATAGGACTTAATAAATTCTTAACATGTCTATAGAAATCATGTCTATAGGTTCAGTAATAATTTCAACATATTCACACTTAGAAACCATGCCTAGATCTTAACTAATAAGACTAATGTCAATTAATCAAATTAAATAAATCCAGCATGTTAAAATCATATTTTAATAACTTGAGCATGTTAATTAATTAGTCAGATTTTAATAAACCTTAGTATGTTAATAACTTTCAGCATGCTAATTGATTAGATCTCTGCCTATAGATTCAAAATTTCGTCATGCTAAAAATTAATTTCCCGCACGTAATAATCAACATAGTAATAATGTCGATTAAAATCTGATATGTTTTAAACTGATCAGCCACTGATTAAATTCTGCTCGAAATAAATAAATTTTGCATTGTGTATAACTGTTTTGCCACTTAAAATCAACCAATAACTTTTTATGCATCTGTAATTAATATTTTGCCTGTTATGTTTAAAATTGTGTTGTTTTAGACTAATTATTGAATTAAATCAACTTCTGTCTGATAATATTTCTAACCGTTTAATATTAATTGTTATGATGCTTGTTTGTACGTGCACACACTTTCACATGAGCCCTTTCACCTTTTAATTGTGTTTTGCAAGCATGCTAAATAACCTAACCTAGAGGCTGATTTCGGATTTTATGTGCTAAGTGTTGTCATGTATGTTTTGCTTGGCATTTAGGGGCCTAATTACGCAACCTATATTTTATTTTTAGTCTAAAACCACCTTAATAGAAGTCCAATGCCTCTTGGACATTAAGTGGAAATGCAAGGCACCTTCTAGGACGTTATGCATGCGGAAGGGGGTAGGGGTAGTTAAACCCTTACCGGACATGATGGAAATTGACCCAAGCTGAAAATGACAAAACTCTGATTTTTTCTTTCGGTAAATAAGTTGAGAGCTGGTCTGATAAGTGTTAGGTTAGTGGAGTTGACGTTTCCCTTTCCTTATCCCTCTTTATTTGTTTATAATTATAATGTCTTGGGGTAGTTTAATAAAATAAAATTGGTTTTTTTATCCACTTGTGTATTCTTTGTCTTCTCGCTTATCTTTCCCTAAAATAAGTTATGCTAATTACTGGTATTAATTGTTTTAGTGTTCATGTATCTTATCACTTAGTTTAATCAAACGATTAATAACTAAATAAATAGTGACCTAAATTGCTACTTGTAAGCCTCGCATAAATTGTATGAGATACGGCTGGAACCCACAATTGTGGACATCAAGAGGGTGCTTAACACCTTCCTCTCGAGGTAATTTGAACCCTTACCCAAATCTATGGCTTCGCAAACCCTTTAGTTAGATTAGTTAGGTTGGTTAGGTGCCCTATTGCGCCTTTAATTCGTTAGGTGGCGACTCTTCTTTTAAAATAAAACATAAAAGAGTGGTCAAGTCGTTGCACCAAACCCGTTTTGCAAAATATGGGGCGCGACAAGTGATTTAAGGCTAAACTTTTGTACTTCAATATGGAATTGTGGGTCATAACTTCATTCGATGTTGAATGATTCTTCTTGATAAATCAACTTCAAAGTCCTGTTATTCAGGTAATTTTTTTTACTATTTAAAGTGAAATTTTTTTCTATTTTGATTTGATTCACTTGAGCTGAGCATTTTTCGGAAATAGTCTTTCTACCTCCATAAGTTAGGGATAAGGTATCCGTATTGTCTACCCTCCCCAAACCGTAGTTGTAGAATTACACCAAGTATGATGATGTTGTTGTTTGTATGAAACTTGCTATTGTTTGGAATTTCTATATTGTTTGCCTTTGATAAAAGAAATTTACTCTTGTCATGTTGAAGATTTTAATGCTTTCTAATGAAACTGTTTTTTTACTCTATCTTTGTGGAAGCTTTTAATGACTTTGTTTACTTCTCCATCAGTCCATTCCTTTTAAGTTTCTCCAAGAAGAATGTCACATTTGTATAATTAGAAATAACTTTACTTTAAATTCCACTTTTGGCATTAGTAAAATGTTTATAGCCACACAAATATCTATGTTTTGTATTTGATGAGATGTTTTAGAAGTCCTTTTTTCTTAAACTTTGTGTCAAGTGAAATGGTGCCACATAACTTGGGACACAAAGAGGAATTCTTTTTTGTCTGCGGTCCTTGATTTATTAGAAATCTATGGTTATTGAACTGGTGGATAGGGTGGGGGGGGGGGGGGGGGTTATTAATTTGTAAGTGATTGTTTTATTTGTTGTATGTCTTAGATTCAAATATTTTTTTTTATATGTATATCTCTGGTGCGAAGGTATGATAGGCTCCAAGTTTGGAGACAAACTCTAGAAACTAAATGGTTCAAGTTTAGCAAGACCGAAATGAAATAATTAAAGTGTAAATTTAGTGATGCTACGTATGAGATCATCATGGAAGTGAGTTCGATGATCACGTTATCTCCAAGAGGGAATGTTCCAAGTATCTGGGTCATTAATTCAAGGTAATGGGGAGATCGACAAGGACGTCACATATTGTATTGGGGCAAAATAGGTGAAGTTAAGGCTCACATTCAGAGTCTTCTGTGATAATAAGTCTTTCTAAAGCATAAGGTAAAATCTATGGAGTAGTGGTTAAACCGACTATGTTGTATGCTATGGAGTGTTGACTAGTCAAGAACTCATACGTATAGTCTTTAGGAGATGAAAAATTGCAAAGATGATAATGCCGAGGGATTTGTGGGCATACTCAGAGGATAAAATTAGGAATGAATATATTTGGGACAAGGTAGGAGTTGCGTCTATGGTGAATAATATGAGGTAAGCGACACTATGATGGTTTGTACATGCGAAGAAGAGAAGTGTGGATGTCTAGTGAGGAGGTGTAGAGGTTGGTAATGATGGGCCCCAAGAGTGGTATAGGTGGGCCGAAGAAGTATTAGGGGAGGTAATTAGACAAGACATGTTGCATGTTTAACTTACCAAGGGCATGACCTTAGCTAGGAGGGTCTGGAGTTCGTAGATTAGGGTACAAGGTTAGTTGAAGTTATGTTTTCTCTTGCTTTCCTGCGGTATAGGATTGGTGGTCATACTTGGACCTTCTTTCTTATCGGTGGTATTAGCACTATTATCGTTGTTTCTTATTTTTCAATCTCAATTATCACCTGTATTATTTGTTCTCTGGTCATCGCATTATATTATTTAGTTTTTATTATTGTTATTTCCTCGCTATGTTGGGTGTTTCTCTCATTTCACATATTTCATTACTGCTCTCATTTATGTATTCCCTTTTCCAAATTGCTTTATATTAAGCCAATGGTCTAGTAGAAAGTAGAGATAGAGATAAGTTCTACTACACTATACCCTCCCTAAACCCCATTTGTCTGATTATACTAAGTATCTTGTTGTATATCTCTGGTGTAGTCCTTATTTCCTTTCTTTTAATATTTGCATGGGCTGGTTGCGGAAGAATGAATTAGAAGGAGGACTTTATTTTTAATTATGGGGGAATTTGGGTCTGGAAACCTCAGTAGATCTATATTAAAAGATGGATACAAGTTTGGCAAGTGTATGATGTAGACCTGTGTCATCTATTGATATATGTTGAGAATATAAGGAAAAACTATGGTTTAATAAGGTAACGAAATTGTTCGTTAGAAGGCCACCTAATAGGCTCAAACCTAAGTCATCAGATTAAGGACAGAGAAATATTTACCATTCCACTACTAGTCTTTTGGTTGGCCAGAAGACTGACAATTTATAAGTACAGATAAAATATAACTCTAGTTTCCAAAATGTATCTAGTTATAGGAACCATAAATTCAAGAAAGTTAAACTATTGTGACTTGTGACAACAGAAGGAAAGACTTGAAAGTAACAACTAGGGGATTGAAAACTAGATGTTGGACCATTTTTTCCTCAAGCCATCCATTTTCATCATTATTGTTACCAATTCAGTGCTTTCTTTCTTGCGAGCTTTTTCTTGAGTTAACAACACGAGTTTTTGAGCGTCTTAAGACCTTCATGTCGTTCATCCATGATTTCTTTCTGTCTAGTCCTTATATCTTGAAGTAATTCTTCCAACTCTCGACCTTGTTCCTCCTTTTTCTCATACTTCACTTTCAACCTTGCTTTTGATTTAATACAATCATCTAGTTTGTTCCTGTCCTCTTCGGTCAATAACTCCTGGTAACTTGACTTGGCTCGTGCCAAATCCCTCCATTCTTAACCATGACAGGGAATTCATACTTGAGTCTTAGCAATTGCTTGGCTTGTTCATCGGTAAATAATGATGAGGGATTATCACTCAAAGCAGCAATTGGACCATGCATTTCCTACTCTTTTGCCGGGTCATTAGTGAATGCCTCCAAATGCAGTCTGATGGAGCAATCAAATATCAACTTTGCGAGTGTTTGGGCTGAAGAAGTAGTACTATTACCCTGGAGGCTTGATTGTTGGCTGGGATACTCTCTGGTAAACACTTCAAGTATGACTGAACCGTGTAAGTTGATTCAATGTCCTCTATATTGATGAATTGCGTCAACGCTTGACTAGGAACCGATGTGGTTGCTTGAGCTTGACAATATAAAGCGATATTTTTATGTAAATTCACATGACAATAACAAGGAAAATCTAAACCAGAAAAGATATCAAATGTCAATTGAGTAAACCTTGTTTGCTAAAAGAACTAGAAGTGGAACATGTAGAATAACTTCAACAGTTCTTGGTTTCACATGCACACTTGGTGTAACATATTATTTATTAAGTTTTTATTAATAAATAATCTTCATCATCGATCTTCCTCAGTACTTTACTACTCAAATGGTGGACTAAAATATTCAAATGCTCAGTAATTTATTGATTTTTGGTTTGTGAACACATATTCAAATGGTGGACTAAAATAGACACTTAGTTTTATTCTTAATCAATGTTTAATATATATATATTTAAATATTTTAATCCACCATTTGAGTAGTGAAGTACTGAGGAAGATTGATGATGAAGATTATTTATTAATCAAAACATAATAAATAAAATGTTGCCCGAAGTGAGCATGAGGAACCAAGAACTGTTGAAGTTATCCTACATGATCCACTTCAAGTTCTTTCAGCAAACAAGGTTTACTCAATTGACAACTGATATCTTTTATTGTTTAGCTTTTCCTTGTTATTGTCATATGAATTTAGGTAATAGTATAGTTTTATATTGTCAGGCTCAAGCAAGCACATCGGTTCTTAGTCAAGTGTTGACGCAGTTAATCAATATAGAGGACATTGAATAAACTTTGTACATAGTTCAGTCATACTTGAAGTTTTTACCAAAGCAGTATCCCAGCCAACAATCAGGCCTCTAGAGCAATAATACTACTTCTTCTGCCCAAACACTCGCAAAGTTGATATTTGATTGCTCCATCCTTTGGGGGCATTCGCTCATTACCCGACGAAGAAGAAGGCAATGCATGATGCAATTGTTGCTTTGAATGATAATCCCTTATCGTTGTTTAACGATGAACAAGCCAAGAAATTGCCAAAACTTAAGTATGAATCCCCTGTCATGGTTAAGAAATGGAGGGATTTGGCACGATCCAAGTCAAGTTTCCAAGAGTTCTTGACCAACTTTGAAGTGGATAAAAAAAACTAGACGATTTGATTAGATCAGAAGCAAGGTAGAAGGCAGAGTATGTGAAAAAGGAGGAACAAGATAGAACTAGGCAGAAAGAAATCATCTTATTAGGTCAAGAAAAAGCTGGCAAGATAGAAAGCACTAGCAATGAATTGGTAATAACAAAGATGCAGATGAATGGTTTAAGGAAAAATTGGTCCAACATCCAGTCTTCATTCCCCTAGTTGTTACTTTCAAGTATTTCCTTGTGTTGTCACAATAATTTAACTTTCTTAATTTTATGGTTCCTATGACTACATACATTTTGGACGGTGGAGTTATACATTATCTGTACTTATAAACTGTTGGTCTTGTGGCCAACCAAAAGGCTCATAGTGGAATTGGCAAATATTTTTCCTACCTTAATCTGAAGTCCTGGGTTTGATCCGTGATTAGTCTTTGTTAGGGAGCCTTTACCCTTTATGTGGTACTTCTAAATGCGGATAAGGATATTGAATACTCAGTGGGAACCAAACAAGAAAAAAAGAAAATTACATTCCACTGTGTATAGCTCCAAACCAATTGAACTACGTGCAACTCCCTTTTCATGTAGATACATTTTTAATAATTTTTTCTGCGCAATATTAACAAGTGACAACCCTTGAGTCTTTTTAAATATGCCCCTGCCAAGTTTGAATCTTTTAAGTACCCTTCATTATATAAATGAGTCACAATGAAAGCTCTTTGTGCACGATATGATTCTCCATAGTCAACAATGTTGATCTTCTTGATTCTACACTTATTCCCTCCTCATCCACAAATAATTTTGTCAAACTTTTTGCTCTTCCCCTCATTTTCCGACATCCCATTACCATTTTTAGCATCTGCCTTCTATTTTGTTTTCTCAATATTCCTCTTCTCCATTATCATAGACATCATCAGCTTAAAAACTCCTCTTCTATGTTTGCATAAGGCATAGACAAATATTTTCCATATGTCCCAATAATTAGCATATTGAGTTCTATATAAAAAAAATGGCAATGTTGAAAGATTTTGATAGACTAATAAAACAGAAATTAAACTAATAAACTTCGATGAATAAATGTAACAAACAGAAAACTAATAGCAACAATCAATATGAAAATGGGTGAATGTAAGTAATTTGATTCTTACTTATGAATCTCTTAGAGATATTTACCAAACTGCTCAACTGCATATTTCACAAAATCACGGGCATAGCTATTCTCGAAGCATGTAATATTAAACTTATTCCTAAGCAGGAAGTTTGAATCTTTAAAGTACCCTTCATTGTATATCAAGCAAAAGCTTTTTTTATGATCCTCCATACTCAATGGTGTCAACTTCCTTGACTTAACACTATTTACCTCCTCTTTCATAAACAATTCATGTAAGTTCTTACTCTTCCCCTCATTTTGTGACACCCCATCACCATTTCTAGCTTCCTCTTTCTTATTAGCTTTCTCATTTTTCCTCTTCTCTCATAAAACCCTCACTTCTTCCTCCATTTTTTTCAACTTACACTTCAATTCTTTGTTTTCTGTTTCATCCCCACTTTCCGACTTCAGGCTTTTTGAAAGAAAAGACCCAATTGTTTCTAAGAGACAAACAACTTCTTAAAAGAAAACACCCCAACGGTTTCTTTGCTACAGTATCTGAACTAGTTAATTCTTTTTGAATCTGAGTTGAAAATGAAAAGGGTCTCCACAAAGATATGAAAATTGATATGGGGTTGAAGAATTCAAGCATGTTGATTTTATTGAGTTTGGGGGAAGTTGAAAAAAGTATTAGAAAACACCAAGAATTGAAGTTTCTCAGGTATATCATTGGTAGGTTTCTTTGAGAAAATTAAATAAAATGTGTTAAATAAATCTTGATTTTGTTTTTGGTGACACTTTTACCAAGGAAAGATCAAACTTTCTTTAAAACCTAATCAAGTTAATTTGGGACAAAATTAATATTTTTAAAAGTTGTTAATTATTTCGAAAATAACAAAACTCCATATTCCTTCCATTTAAAAAGAAGAAAAAAAATCATTCCACACTTCTCTAACTTCTTTCCACCAACAGCGCTCCCCTTGAACCAACAGGTTCCTCCAGATTCTCTGCCTCGTTATCATCGGTCGTCTGTCGTCACTCTGTTAAAATCTCAATGTCGTTATCGACCATCACTCTTTTACCAGGTAAGTAGGTTTTTTTTGTGAAAAAATTTATTATTTGTGAACAAAACAGTGTTGAACAAGAACACATTATTGATAATAACGTTTTTCCTTTTTCTTGGGTTACTAAACAAGAAGTTTTTCTATAGTTGTAAATATTGAATAACGAGTTACTGGAACCTATTGTTTCTTGTTTTTGAAAGAAAAATGAGCAATCCAAAAACCCTAAACTTTGGGAAATTATTTGAATATCCATGTCATGTATATTGGGTTGTTGTTGTTCAGGAAAACTCATTTTTGTTGCTTTCGTTCTTCTTTTTGTGAGAATGGTTTGTTCAATTGTCCAACATATAACTCATTTCTTGGAAGAAGTGTCATCTGTTGCAACAAAGTAGTCATATGTTGGTAGAAATTCCAACATAGTGGTCATATGTTGCAATAGGTTATTCATGTGTTGCAACAGAAGGTTAATTTGTGGTAACATAAGTATAACTTGATACCCCTTCTTTTCTTATAGTCAAGTGTAACCTTTTTTGTTTACTTGTAGATAAAACGTCATAAGAAAGTTCATCTTGTCATGCCCTGAGGCTACCCCTTAGACGTAGCACGGGACCTAGGATCACGAGTAACCCAAACCAACCCTGAGTCTTGCATATAACAAGCATACTAAAAATAACTAAGTAAATCATGTACTATACGGAAGCTAAAAAAAGTGGATATCTTAAATGGGGAAAAGCCCAACCAATTTGAAAATATAAAATATAATAAGAGTTTAGTAATGACTGAAACAACACTTAATAACTCAAGCTGAAACTACTACTATGTATGAAAAGCCTCTAACTGAATTGCGTGACTGGGACATGCCCCCAACAAACTCTAACAAGACTGAAACTAAAATTAAAGACTGAAATGTAAAGAATGTCTATTGTCCTCGAAGTATGAGGACTCACCACTGAATCTTCTAAAGTCAGATTAAGGATCGAACTAAGCGTGATCTGGATGCTGAGTGCCTAAACCTACATCATGAAATGATGTAGTGCAAAGTATGTGTTAGTACTTGAAATGTACTGAGCATTAAGGATACACATATGCTAAGCTAAACAAAGTATATAAGCTGGACAATGCATAACTGAGCAATGATATAATTTGAACAAGTATAACTTAAAATTGAATTGAATGCAATGACCAAGAACTAATCATGAAGATAACATGCTGAACTATATACTGATGTAAAGGCTTAAAACCTAGTCACTACATTAAAAGTTTGACTGTGGGAGCTACTATAAACCGACATAAACCACTTAAGTAAACGTGGAGTCCGATGTATACGCCCTATCAGGAGGACCCAATATACCTTGCCATGGGTGTAGATGAATGATTGTGGCATGATCATTAAAATGGATACCTATCAGAGGGGACTCATAAACCTACGCGGGCATATAGTTCTGGGACTTTGAGGGTACGATGAACCCTAGTCCAACTCGATGCTAAGTCTACTCCCATCTGAATATTCGTGAAGCTAAAATGCACTAAATTCTAAAATAGCTCAAAAACTGACATGCTAACTGAGAATGCAATATTTATATACTTAGAATATGACATTTGAAATCTGAAGCATGAATTTCTATCTGACTGACCTAGCAAGTATAATTCATGAACTAGGATAAATTTACACAAGTTAGGATTCTAAGTGATATGCATGGAATTATACTAAATTACCAAGAAACAAGTTTATTTAGATCAAAGGAACCATAATCATAATAAATCTTGAAAATCTAGAAGCCCTAGGTTTGAACTATTTATGAAAATCTAAAGAACTAACTGAATTCTAGGGATCTAATGGGTGAAAGGAACCCACTAGTGAAATCTGACATACTTGGTGATGAAATCTACGGAGAAATCCTTTAGATTTCGGGGCTGAACTTTGAGGAACACCTCTGCTTGTTCTTGGAAGAAATTGGTGACTTTTCCTTTGCTTTTTGCTCTAAGTCGGGTGATTTTTGGAGAGTGAGGGTTATGGGTATTGTCTGACTAGATTATTAGGCTTAGACGAAGTAAAATGGCGTAGTTTAGGCAACAAACTACGTAGTTTAAATGCCCAATGCATAGGGGAAAAGACCAAAACAACCCAGACTTAAAACAAATGATGTGTCATCCACATTGGGACTGACGGGCAGTCATTTGAACCATTGCCCGTCAACTGGGTAGTGGTTTGTTTTGCTCAATCGGGCTTCACTAAAACTAGCATAGCTTTTTACTACGAGCTTGGATTTTAGCAAACTCGGAGGAGTTGTAAAGAATATTCAATAATCTTTCATTGTATAGGTCATGGGCCACCTAATTCATATTTTGCAAAAAGATATGACCTTTTGAAGTTTACCCTAAAAGCCCTCTCTTTCCAAATAAATGTTGATCTTCACCAACGGCCAGACCTACGGTCTGTAGGTCCAACCATAAACCATAATGGTCGGCCATGGGTGGGATTAGAGACCACTAAATCTTGGACCCCAATAATGGGACCCCACCTACGAACCGTGGGTCCATCGACGGACTGTGGACCACGGTCGTAGGTCTCATTTCCTAGGACCCGAAGTTTTACACATCTATGTCAACAAATACCAATCGTTTGATGCTTCCTCTTCTAACATCAAATGCTCTTCTTGTTGATACGAAAGATGCGAGCATCAACGTCAATATTTTCTTGATCACGTTAAAGAATCGACAAATACTATCAAGGAATTGTGATCTAATATTGGTGTCCTTTCATCAAAAAAGATTTCACACCCTTTGAACTTTAGGAGGTCGAAAATCTCAATTTGTAGATCACTATCTAATATTAGAAAAAGAAAAAGACCAATAACTACTACTCCACTATCTTGCTTAACCTCAAAAGGCAAGGATAAAGTCATCACTCATGTTATACAAAAACAATATCCATTAAAAGGTTTTAACATTTCCGGCGAGGGTCTAACTCAACTAATGATATCCTTATCATAATGGATAAACAAGGGTTTACATACATAAGAGTGATGACCACCTTGTTTCATGACATAATGCATGAGGAAATTGAAGTTTATGTGGAGATATCATCATCAAGTCAAAGAAGGGTTCAAATCATATGGATGTTCTTCAAAAGTTCTTTGCTAAAAGGCGCAAGTATAATTTGAAGTTGAATACTGCAAAATGTGTCTTTGGCGTTTCTTTTGGAAAGCTATTGGGTTTTATTGTTAGCCGCCGATATAGAATTTGATCCATCGAAAATTAAAGCCATCCGTGATCTTCTTCCGCAGAAGAGTAAGAAAGAGGTAATGAGTTTCTTGGGATGAGTTAACTACATTTGTCGTTTCATAGCCCAATGAGCCAATTTTCAAGCTTCTAAAGAAGGATGCTACTGTAAAATGGACAGGCAAATGTCAACAAGCTTTTGACAAGATCAAAGACTCTTTGTCAAATACTCCTGGGTTGGTTCCTTCCGAATCTGGTTGACTATTGTTATACATATCAGTATTGGACAATACTTTTAGCTACATCTTGGGGTAACATGATGTAATAGGAAAGAAGGATTAGGCAATATACTACATGAGTAAGAAGTTCACACTCTATAAAGCCCGATATTCTTTATTGTAACATATATGTTGTGCTTTAATTTAGGTTGCCCAGAAGCTCTGACACTACCTCTCTTTACACACTACTTATCTGATCTCAAGGATGGATCCTCTTAAATATATTTTCCTAAAGTCCATGCCTACAAGAGAGAGTTTCACATAGTGTATGTTACACAAAAACAGAGAAGGCACATGCATTAGCATATTGGTAGAGAACCCTGTAGATCGATGACGAGTATAGAACTCTGAAGACTTGATTTTTGGATGAACAAGTAGCTTTTTTGGGGGAAGACATCTATGAAGAATATGATGGTTGAAGGATGTTTTTTGATGGAGCTAAAAAGTTAAGCGGGTCTAGCATTAGAGTTGTTCTGATATCACCAACTGGTCAACATTATCCAGTATCGGTGAAACTCAGATTCCTTTGCCGAAATAATATGGTTGAATATGAAGCTTGCCTTTTGGGACTTCAACAAGAAATTGACTTGGATGTCCAAGAGATGTTGATAATTGTAGATTCAAACTTAATAATACATCATGTGTGAGGAGAGTGGGCAACCAATAATTAGAAGCTGCTACCATATTTGGAGTGCTTGCATAGGTTGCACAAAAGTTTCATAAAGATAGAATTCAAACATGTGCCAAAGATCCAGAATGAATTTTCAGATGCCCTAACCACTTTATCCTCTATTATTGAACACCCGGATCGTAATCACATTGATCCTATTTACATTCGTATATATGAGCAACCAACATATTGTTTCCATGTTGAGTAAGAACCCGATAGAAAGCCTTGGTACAACAATATTCAAGGATATTTAAAAAATGGTGAATACCCAAAAGAAGCATCAAGTGTGCAAAAATACACGATTCATAGGTTAGAAAATCAATTCTTTCTCAGCAGAGAAGTATTTTATAGGAGGACTCACGATTTGGGTTTTCTAAGATGCATCGATGGTGGAGAAGATAATAGATTGGTTGAAGAGATACACGCAGAAACATGTGTTCCTCACATGAATAGTTTTACTCTAACGAAGAAGATTATGAGATCAGGATATTTCTGGTTGACCATGGAGATATAGTGTATTCGTTATATCTAGAAATGTCATCAATGTCAGGCTCAAGCAGATATAATGTGAGTTCCCTCCAACGAACTCCATGTTACTAATCACCTTGGCCATTTCCAGCTTAAGGCATGGATGTCATTGGTTAATCGAACAGACAGCATCAAACATACACATATTCATTCTTGTTGCAATTGATTACTTTAGCTAGTGGGTCGAAACCACCTCTCACAAATCGGTGACGAAGAAGGTTGTAGATGAATTTGTCAAAAGTCACGTCATTTGTTGGTTTAGAATCCTTGAGTCAATTACTACCGACAATGGAACCAACTTAAATAGTGATTTGATGAAAGCATTATGTGAGAAGTTCAAAATTATCCATTGGAGTTCCACACCATATAGGCCACAGTTGATTGGAGAAGTTGAGGCTGAAAATGAGAACATCAAGTGGATACTACGCAAAATCATCGACTATTACAACTATTGGCATTAAAAGTTACCCTTTGCTTTGCTGGGATATAATTCTACCATCACAACTTCTACTAGGGCTACGCCTTATTTTTTGGTATATGGTAATGAGGCTGTAATACATGCTGAAGTGGAGATATCATCTCTGAGAATCATTCAAGAGGCGGAGCTGAGCGATGCCAAATGGGTACAAGTTCGATCGAAAAATTTTGCATTTATTGATACAAGAAGGATTAATATCGTCTGTCATGGGCAACTGTATCAAAATAGAATGGCCAGAGCTTTCAACGAGAAAGTTAGGCCCATACATTTCTCACCTGGGCAACTGATTTTGAAGTGGATCTTCCCAAATTAAGATGAGGCAAAGGGAAAATACTCACCAAACTGGCAAGGTCCATATATAGCCTCTCGGGTGTTAACAAGAGGAGCACTCATATTGGTAGAAATGAATGGTGAAATTGGGCTGAAACCTATCAATACAAATGTTGTGAAGAGATACTACATCTAAGTTTTGATTCATGCTCTTTACTTGGTAATTTGGAACTATGTCGAACCTGATTCCTGATTAAGAGGAGATACATAGGCGCTCCTATGGAGTTTGATCTTATCCTAATAAGAAAATATCATTTTCTCTTGATTATATAACTAGGAAAGAATTTTTGAGGGGGTCTCAAAAATTCCATCAAAGAGAATTGTCGTGCAAATAAAGACTAGGCAAATTTTTTAAGAGGATCTCAAAAATTCATAGCAAACAATCTATAATCTACAATAACAGAAGTCTATTTTGGGGAAGAAAATTTGAATGGTTTCAAGAATTTGTGATGCCTATCAGTATCGAAAAGACCTCTCCTAATCGAACATTGCAAAGTCTCAAATTGTGCCAAGATCAAAGATTCAACATCTTATACAATGTGAACTTTTCCCATATTTTCAAAATTCGTACAAAACTTTACATGTTCTATTTATATTTTTCCTCAAAACAAATGCCCGAAAAAGGTCTGGATGTTAAGTCAAATTGAGTATGTCCATCAAAGCAGATCAACCTCCCTCCATTTATAAACTCACAATTTTTCTATGAACGCAGAAAAGACAACTACATATACAAGAATAAATTTCAATATTGCTTGAAGGATAAAGCTACCGTTATATTAAGTCTGACAAATCGCCAGTATATGGCACACTATCCTTCCAATAGGATGAAAGATCAAGCTACTTCGTATTGAACCCGAAAACCGCCAACAAATGGCAAAATTTCCTTCCGATAAGATAAAGGACCAAGCTACTGGATACTACCCTTAACAATCTCCAATAAAGGGCAATTGATCTTTCCAACAAACCGAAGGTCTAAGGTGTTTCATCCTCTCAACTATCATATTGTGCCCTAAAATTACATGTGCCCAGAAAATTACATTGTGCCCAAAAAATGCATGTGCCCGAAGATTGCAGTGCCTGAGAAATTGCATTGTGCCCGAGATTCTATTGTGCCCGAGAATTGCATGTGTCCTAGATTGCAAATGCCCGAAAATTGCATTGTTCTTGAAATTGCATTGTGCTCGAAGATTGCATGTGCCCAAGAAATTGTATTATGCCCAAAGATTGTATTATGCCCGAGAAATTGCATGTGCTCGAGATTATCATATACCCGAGAATTGCATTGTGCCCAAGATATTGCATGTGGCCAAAGAATGCATTGATCCCAATATTTGCATGAGCCTTAGATATTGCATATGCCCGAAGATTGCATGACCCCGAGATATTGCATGTGCCCAAAGATTGCATTGTTCCCAAAGACTGCATTATGCCCGAGAATATCAAGTGCTCAAGAGTTGCATCTACATTAATTTTGAAAATTATATTGAGCCCAAGAACTACTGGAGCTACTATTTTTTTGAGTCACGAAAGTCATGTCGAGCTTAAATAAATACATCTGTATGGAGCTTCTTATCGAATCAAGCAACCAATATCAAAATATGCCTGAATTATATCAAATCAGATACGCTCTCTTTACTCATTACTTATTTCCCGAAGGTTTCATCCTCCAAAGGCACAATTTTCATGGCATACGGCCATCATATTATGGCGTAAGGATTTAATTTATGTTTATCATGATTCGAAGGTGTCATAGTCTCAAGGCTCCATTTTGTTGGCCTACAGACAACATTTTCATGACCCGAGGATTTAATTTTGCATGTCATGGCCCTAGATATCATAGTCTAAGATATAATCTTCATAGTCTTAAGGAAAATATCACGGTCGATATGGAAAATTGTATCATGTTTACATTTACCATTTATTTGATATATTTGCCCTAATCACTTTATTTAGTCGTATCACAAGCCACAAATTCGCAGAGAAACCTATTGCAGAGAAGATCAATTGCCCTTTACATGTGACCATCGCACTATATATCTCATAACAATGCCCTCTAAACTTGTCTCTACCGATTTGATCTTCGCACTATTCATTCCATCTCGTTGCTCTAATCCTATCCATTCAAGTCGGTATCATCCCCGTTCGAATATCATATTGTTATATCAATTTAAGGAGCTTCATTTGTTCCTAAATCTAGAACTATACTCGACATGATTCTCATAATACCAGAGATATGTAGGAAACTTAAAACCAAAGTCTCGGTCATGCCATTTTTCCCAACTATATGTCATTTCAACGGATCCCACTAATAGATTTTATTTAGTCAGACAAAATCGGCTACTTAGTCAACATTGATTACCCGACAATTCATCCCTCATTCTCAAGAAACTAAGGGCAATTGTTGACACCCAACTTTGACCAACCAATAACCATTTATGAATTTCTATTTGATTCAATATGTAGGGTATTAACACCTTTTCCCCTTATTTTACGGGTTCAAAATTGAAAGTAATTTTATGTACATAATTAGATCTTAATATTCATGATTTATAAAATTTATTCTAATTATTTTTTCTTATCAAATAACTATTTTATTAATTTTATTTATCAATTATCAAGTTTTGAAATAAATATTTTAATTATCGGTTTAAGGTTGAAAATATTTAAGTGTGCTTATTTCATATAAAAACTAATTATTATGTGTAGTACATCATTAATTAAATAGCAATTCAATTGATCTTCCCTTAAATGATTTAAATCGTAGCCACTTCTATTAAATTAAGTAGCATTTTTCTCATTCAATTTCAATTTTCAATTTTCAATTCAAGCCCTTTCAATACAAGTCTTATTTCAATTTTAGCCACTTGGTCTGTAACACCCCGAAAATTTCTAAGTTAAGACTCGAATCACTCTTCATTTACTTGTAGGTCAAATCGGGTGATTCTTAAATTTCTCATATGTGTAAAGGTAAATTCTTTCGTGTGGGAATGATTTTGGATATCAATTAAGGTCAATAGAATCCCCTAGCACAAAGTAGAGTTAAAAGTTTCATTGTCGATGAAGTTTTGATGTAAGATTCTACTTGTGTCAACTTCAAATGACCATATCTCTTCGAATATAAAGTGTTACGTGGCCCATAACATATCAAATTAAAGGTATTTAAATCAATTTTCCACAGCCACCAATTTCACGTCAATCTAGTTTCTGAGTAAAAAGTTATGACCATTTTAGTAACTGATATAGTGCAGTGACGAATTAGTCGACGGGAAAACTTTAAAACTTTTTGTCTTTTTACCTCCAAGAAAACCCTAAATGATTTTCTTGACTAATAAAAGGCTCAAAACAATCAGATTTTCATCTTTTAATCCATCATTCTCTTCTCTCTCAAACCCTAGGGAAAATCCCTAAAGAAAAATCAAAGTAGAAGACTTCATTCAAGATTTTTTCAATCTTTTTCAAGATTCTTCTTCACGGTAAGATCTTCTCAAAGAATTTCATTACAATTATGAATCACTAATGAAAATCATAATTCTTGGCCATAGAGATTTCAAGGAACTAATTCAAGAATCTCAAGAAAGGTTTTCTTGTTTGTTCTCCTTCAAGCTAGGGTTTCAAGGGTTCTAATCAAGTTCTTTTTCAAGATTATTCAAGAACCCCGTTCTTCTAGGTATGTAAGGCTATCATAGTGTTAGACTAGTTCGTTCTCATGCCCTACATCTTCTTTCGTATCAGTAAAAGAATAATCTAGTATTCTATCCCTAGATTTGAGTATTTTTTAGATAAGTTGATTTTTGAGTTCTTGAATTCATGCAGCCTTTTGAAATTCCATTACTAATTATTGAATTGCTATACTTTATGCATTAAAATTTTTGAGTTTATTCATTCATGTCTATATTTCAGCATGAACCCTATGAATTGAGTACTTTTGAGAAGAGAAATATCGTTGAGTTATGAGTTTCGAGTTCTTGAATTCTTGAGTCTTGATTTCTGAGTATTGAGTTTCCTCATTGCTATTAAGATCCCTGGATTGAGTCGTTCATGTCCATAATTCCATATGAACCCTATGAGTTGAGTTATAAATTTTGAAAACCCTTTTAAAAGCCAATATTTCAGTTCTTAAACTAAGTTTTGACAAAAGTAAAGATGAGTTTTGAGAAAAGTGTTTCCAAAACATTATTAGTATGACAATCAAGTATGTCATCAATGGATGAGCAGTATGGCATTTAGATATACCATCAATGTTTATCCAGTATCACTTCCTGAGTCATGCATGATCATATTAAAATATGATTTTTATATGTTTTTGAAAGAGTTTCCAAGTATGTGAGTAAGACTATAAGGGGACTATGTATTCCCAGAGCTATCAATTTTTACATTGATAAAAGAGAAACTAAGATTTCTTAATGAGTAATGAGTTCAAAAGATATGTCAAGAGTTGTTACCTCTTTTAAGAGGGTAGTTTGAGAAATTTTATCAAACCAATGGAAAAATTGTGTTTTTAAACATATGAGCATGAATATATATTATTATGAGTAGTATTGAGCACTGATATGGGGACGAGTTCAGAAAACTTAAAGTCCTCATAAATCATGTATGCCAACATGGATAAAGGGTCATACTTTTTAGATGATTCTTTCTTGCTTTTTAAGCATATCTTAGTGGATCCACTTAGTTGAGGTGTTCTATACCCCGACAAGGTATAGAACAGTTCTAGGAACATGGGTGAGACGATGTATCATAACATGGCTCATAGTGATGGTTGTCAATAAGAGAATCTCCCAATAGAGTTAAAGTGTATTTTTATATATCAATTATGATGTTGAGTTTAGATATGAGAAAGTATTTTGTAAAGCTTTAAATGATTTAAATCCTTTATTTCTTTACATTAAACTTGAGTACATTGTTAGCAATTGCAGTCCTTTCTTTTAGTTATTTTTTATTCAGCCATATTACATAATCGTACATTCTATGTACTGATTTCATTCGACATGCATCCTTTTATGATGCAAATATGGGTGTTCATGATTATCAACATGCACTTTCGAGTTAGTAGTTTTGAGGTGTCATGGGTCTTGTCCCGACATCCTTTCTTAATAGTAGAGGCTTCATAGATAGACAGTTTTGGAGAGTCTTTTAGTTTCAAATATTTTATTTAAAATTTATGTTTCATACTAAGTATATTCAGCAAAGTTTTGAGATTCAATAAACTATTTTTAAAGGTTTCTTTCAATTTGATGCTTATGTATGCTCAAGTTAGTCTTTTGCTTGTAGTCAGCCAGGATGAGGGTTCGCTTTCGACTAGAAATGGTTCTTGAGTGTCTGCCACATCCAGGGTGTAGGTTCAGGTCGTGACAAAATTAGTTTTATAGCACAGAGTTAAAGTGTCCTAGGTTTTCTATGAAGTCGTGTCAGTAGTATCTTATTTATGGTTATGAGGGCCCCACTTCTGTAAATGAGGGACTACAAACATTTAGGAAAAGTTTTCCTTCTTTCATACTCTAAAACGTTCAATAGAGTTGTGTCATAAGGAAATTACTCTAACTATGCGTTCCTCTTATCCATTTGACTACTCCTCATACTTAAGGTAGTTGAAAAGTAAAGCCTAGATCCTTATGGATGAGTTACTCTTAGCAAAAGTCTTTACAAATGTCAAGAGACCACAGAGGAGCATGCGAGAAGCTCATGAGTGAGCTTAAGTGTGGAGATTCGAAAGAATTCACTTTTAATTTATATGCATCGCTAGGGTTGGGTGTTCGATTGGTTCGGTTTAGTTTGTAAATATCGGTTCGGTTTTTTGGTTTTTGGTTTGGCCAAATGTGAAACCAAATCAAACTGAAATAAATTTGGTTTGGTTCGGTTATTATAATTTTGGTTTGATTTATTTTGGTTTAACCAAATTTAATTAACAGTGGCATGTGGGTTGTGGTCCAAGACGCTGTTTCTCGAGTGCTGCACTTTCCAAACAACCTGTGAATTGTGAATTACTACACTACACCAATATAAGCATAAATGCAGCCTTTCACAACATCAACACAAACAAACACAGTGGCCTAGACACCCCTAAAAAGGACAAAAAATCAATCTCATCCACAAATACCTGCACAAAGTCAAAACAAGTCAGAAATACATAACACTGTAAATTAAAAAAAAAAACTTCAGAAGTGCAGGATTTGAAGTGGCCAATGAGCAGTGAGCACTGGCCTTCGACTTTTGAGTCGCAAGCACTGAGCAGATGACTGATGAGAAAACAGTTGCGGGCTGCAAGCAGTCTAGCACTCAGCGAGTTGCCAGGAGTAGCAGCTAGCCTGAGATGACGAGCTGAGAGATGAGAGATGAGAGTTGAGAGACGAGCTCGGAGCCGCGGCGTAACCTAAACGAGAGTTGAGACTTGAGAGATGAGATGAGAATTACGACTTACGTGTTAGAAAATCAGATTAGGGATTTTTCTGATTAGAATTTCGGCTGGGCATGGGCTATTGGGCTGAGATCAGTATTTTAATTAAAGGTTATGGGCTTTGATTAGTATTTTAATGGAGGGGTAAAGAGTATATATATCTAATTTTTGTTTTTTCGATTAACTAATTTTTCAGCTAAAAAATCGAAAACCGAACCGAAAAACTGAAATATTGAAAATCAAAATCGAAATCGATCGAAATAACTGAAAAACCGAAACCAAAATTTTAAAAAAATCGGTTCGGTCGGTTTTTTTGGTTTTAACCATATTATGCCCAGCCCTATGCATCACGCGTTTGAGCTAAAAGCGAGATGTGTTCCCACACTCTTTTTCCTAAACCTAGTTTCAGTTGAGACCCTTATGAGGAAGTATGTTTTAGAGCTTGGGTAGTGTTTTAACCCAAAGATATAGTATGAGTTCCAATGTTATAAGTAGTAGTATTAAAAGTACCTAGAGTTAGAAGAATGAATGCAGAGGTATAGTAATCTAAGAAAGCAAGATAGTGATGAATAATATTATGTTGTTGTAGTCATGCACCTAGTAAGTTATTAATGAGGAGTTTTCCCTTATAGGTAGACTAAGAAGTGATGAGCTTGTGTAGATTTTATGATAGAAGGTAGAGTAAGAGTTACTAGCATGGATGAGTTAGAGTATACTTTAACCAGAATGGAGTTTATTTCAATGGAACACTGTGTTAGTGATTGCCAAGTATAGGTGTTGAATAAAAGATTAAAGTATTCATGAGGTGATAGATCTAAGCTTGGCTTATGATTTTTAAGGGAGAATCCATAATATTCAGAGGGTTATAGAACTAATTAGGCAATGATGTATAGCGAATGGGTAAATGGTACTTAAGTTGTGAAACAAAGTGTGACGGTAAATTATCAGTATGAAGACTAAGAGGTAAAGATTGACTACTTTTCATAAGGTCTTCGTAGGCGTGTGTTTCTTTATTTTTATCTAGTAGTTGTACGTTAGTATAGTAAGCAAGCAATCATGTTGATATCCAGGATTAGTAATAAACATCAACCTTGAATCTGAGATGAGAGTCGTGGTCAAAAAGTATGGCAACATGAGGGTGATGATGTTAGTTTTCTGGTAGACTTGACATAGAGTAGGAGCGGAGAAAAGAGGTAAGTTACAATTAAGGTGAGTGGTACAATTATGGGATTCTAACTTTGTTGTAGGAGTAGTGAAGTGTCGCTAAGTCATTAGAGTAACAAGAGTATTAAGAGGTGCACCTGAGGTTGTATGTAACCAAATGAGTTTCTAATTAGGTTTCTCTTTTTCATATGTGCCTAGAAAATATGTGTCAATGTGGAATAGGCTGATGTAAGCATTAAATTTTTTCCTTAACAGTTAAATGAAGTGGCCGTATGAATCAATGAGAAGAGGTTAATAGAAGCATCTTAGAAAGAGGTCTTAGAAGGAGTCTTTGTACCTGCTTATGCATAGTTCAGTAGCCATGAGATAAGCATTTCTTGAGTATTAGAGTAAAGGGAATTTAGACCAGTGTAAAGATGTTGAAATAGATCCATATCTTTCAAGTGTCAACTTCAAACCTAAGGGGGAGATGATAAGATGAGAAATCAAGTCAAGTGTTGAGGATGAGATAGTGATTTCTTCAGAAAGATTATTAAAGATATATCAATCCATTCATAATCTTACATATTCCTCAAGCAGAGTTATTTATGATATCTTGTGGATATTCCTAATATCAGAATTGTGTCTATGACCTATACTCATACGGTTTAGAGAGATTCACATCTATGCTTAGTTTCTGGAATGAGGGGCAAAGACTTTAGCCCATTAACCACAAGTTTAATCCATAAAGTTGTGGATATCAGTCTCATGCTATGAACCTATTCATATAAGCAATCATGTCTCTCGATATGTTCAGTCTCATAAATCTACGAATTACTCTCAACGGCTAGCAACATAATGTTATGTCATGCATATTCTTTTATAAGAATTCTCGAATGAATCGTGCTTATGATATTTCGCACTAAAGTCTTTTCAGTAATCCTTTTTAGTTTTGGAGAGTGGTGTTGTTGATAGTAGTTGTGTGATGATGGAGGAGAGGATTGCTATTTCTTATTGTGATAGTGATGGTGTGTTTATTCTATATAAGGTTATGAATGTAGAGGAAGAAGGAGACAAAGTTTTACAATGAGTTCTAAGTCAGCTTTCTGGTGGTAATGCATGAAAGTACAGTTGGTAGAGATGATGAGAGGATGAGAAGTTATTAGAAAGAGGGTTAGTAGGAGTCTATGGAGTGGTTAAGTTTCTACACTTGAATGTGGCGTTGTTAATATATGGACAACGCATGATACATTAGGTGTTTCATGATATGAGCTCAAGGTTGGCTGAAGGTAGTGCTAAGGAGTATTGTTCTTAGGATGAGCTTTCCTAAAGAGGTATAGAACCCAAATATTGTGATTTATATCGGAATAATCATCCTATATTAAGTAATTTGTGATTTTGAGTAAGACTTGCATACAGTAAGAGTAACCTCTTTCCATTCTTAGACCAACTATCATTCGAGGACGAATGATCCTAAGGGGGAGATATTGTAACACCCCGAAAATTTCTAAGTTAAGACTTGAATCACTATTCATTTACTTGTAGAGCCATATCTAGTGATTATCAAATTTCTCATATGTGTAAAGGTAAAATATTTAGTATGGGAATGATTTTGGATATCAATTAAGGTCACTAGAATCCCCTAAGCACAAAGTAGAGTTGAAAGTTTCCTTATCGATTAAGTTTTGATGTAAGATTCTACTTGGGTCAACTTCAAACAAACATATCTCTTAGAATATAAAGATTTAAGTGGCATATAACCTATAAAATTAAAGGTATTTGAATATATTTCCAACACCACTAATTTCGCGTCAATCGAATTTCTGAGTAAAAAGTTATGACAATTTTAGTAACTAATATAGTGTAGTGACAAATTAGCCGACGAGAAAACATTAAAAAGGGTATTTTTTTATTTTTACCTCGAAGAAAACCCTAAATGAATTTATTGACTAATAAAAGTCTCAAAACAATCAGATTTTCATCTTTTAATCCATCATTATCTTCTCTCTCAAACCCAAGGGCAAAACCCTAAGGAAAAATCAAAGTAAAAGACTCTATTCAAGATTCTTTCAATCTTTTTCAAGATTCTTCTTCAAGGTAAGTCCTTCTCCAAGAATTTAATTCTTTCCAACTCAAATTCCTCCATACAATTATGAATCACTAATGAAAATCATAATTCTTGGTCATAGATATTTCAAGAAACTAATTCAAGAATCTCAAGAAAGGTTTTCTTGTTTGTTCTCCTTCAAGTTATGGTTTCAAGGCTTCTAATTAAGTTCTTTTTCAAGATTCTTCAAGAACCTTGTTCTTCCAAGTGTGTAAGGCTATCATAGTGTTGGACTAGTTTTTCCACACGCCCTACATCTACCTTCAAATTAGTAAAAGAGTAATCTAGGATTCTATCCCTAAATTTGAGTATTTTTGAGATAAGTTGATTTTCAGTTCTTGAGTTCGTGTTTCTTTTTGAAATTCTCTTCCTAATTATTGAATTGTTATACGTTATGCATTAAAATTCTTGAGTTGATTCGTTCATGTCTATGTTTCAGCATGAACCCTATGAATTGAGTATTTTTGAAAGGAGAAATATTGTTGAGTTATGAGTTTCGAATTCTTGAGTCCTTGAGTTCTGATTACTGAGTTTCCTTATTGCTATTAAGATCCCTGAGTTGAGTCGTTCATGTTCATAATTTCACATGAACGTTATGATTTGGGTTATAAATTTTGAAAAGCTTTTTTAAAGCCAACACTTGAGTTCTAAAACTGAGTTTTGAGAAAAGTAAAAATGAGTTTTCAGAAAAGAGTTTCTAAAACATGATTAGTGTGACAATCGAGTATGTCATCAATGTATGCAAGGGTGGATCTAGGAAGGCCCAAGGGGTGTCACGAGACACGGCTTCATCGAAAAAATTGTTATATATATATGTATGTATGTATGATTAAGACAGAAAAAGAAAAAATATATATAAAATACAGTGTTAAATCTTGACATAAGAGGTCGTGTAGCATTATTGGTTTAGTGTATCATTTATTGCGTGTAGGTCATGAGTTCGAACCTGGACACGGTTTCTTTTTCTTTCTTTCTTTTTCCATTTTTTCTTTTCTTCCTTTGCTTTTAATTTTTCTCTTTTGATATTTTATGTAAAAATAAATATGTAGCACTATTATATTTGGTGAGATTATTTTCAAAATGAAAATCTATTCATAAATAGCTAAAATGTTTTTGTTTATAAATTTTATTTTTTAGAAAAGATATAATATTTTATGTGAATTGTGTTAATAAAATATTGAGCAGTATGGTATGAGCAAAAAATCCTGTGTACGCCACTGAATGTATGAGCAGTATGGTATCTAGATATATAATCAATGTTTTTGCAGTATGACTTCCCGAGTCATCAATAATCATATTAAAATATGATTTTACAATGTTTTTTAAAGAGTTTTCAAGTATGAATTGAGTAAGAGTATAAGGGGACTATGTATTCCCAGAGGTGTCAATTTTTACATTGATAAAAGAGAAACTGAGATTTCTAAATGAGTTATGAGTTTAAAAGATATTTAAAGAGCAGTTACCTCTTTTACGAGGGTAGTTTGAGCAATTATCTTAAACCAGAAGAAGAGTTATGTTCTTAAACATATTTTCATGAGTATATATTATTGGGAGTAGGATTGAGCACCAATATGGGGACGAGATCAGACAACTCAAAGTCCTCATAAACCATGTATGCCAACATGGATAAAGGGTCATACTTTTTAGATGATTCCTTATTGCTTTTCAAGCATAGCTTAGTGGATCCCCTTAGTTGAGGTGTTCTATACCCCAGCAAGATATAGGAAAGTTTTGGCAGCGTGGGCGAGACACTGTATCATCACGTAGCTCATAGTGATGGGTGTCGGTTAGAGTATCTCCCAACAAAGTTAGAGTTTATTTTTATATTTCACTTATTATGTTGAGTTCATAGATGAGAAAGTATTTTGTAAAGCTTTAAATGATTTAACTCCTTTATTTCTTTGTATTCATCTTGAGTACATTGTTATCTATTGTTGTCCTTTCTTTCAGTTATTTGTTATTCAACCATATTACATACTCGTACATTGTATGTACTGATGTCATTCGACTTGCATCCTTTTATGATGCAGATAGTGTTCATAATTATCAACAGGCGCTTCGTTGAGATCATTTTACACTCCAGTTAGCTTTGGTGAGCCTCCTTGTATTGTAGAGGACTTCACAGTTACTTTCCAGTTAGTAGTTTTGAGGTGTCGTGGGTCTTGTCCCAGTATCTTTCCTTAAAAGTAGAGGCTTCATAGATAGAGAATTTTTGAGAGCCTTTCAGTTTCAGATATTTTATTTAAAAGTTATGTTTCATACTAAGTATATTCAACAAAGTTTTGAGATTCAATAAACTGGTTTTAAACGTTTCTTTCAATTTGATATTTATGTATGCTCAAGTAAGTCTTCCGCTTGTAGTCAGCTAAGATGAGGGTTCGCTTGGGGACCAACTATGGTTCTTGAGTACCGGCCACATCCAGGGTGTAGGCTCGAGTTGTGACATGGTCATTTCAGGTTTAGCCTATTTTATTTCAATTCTAGATTATCAAATATCTTTCAACCTCAACCATCCATCCTTTAAATCAAAATTCGAGATCAATCATAGCCGTTCATCTTTTCTTAATCAACGCTTCAGATCTCACAGCTCTTTACTTTCCTTTTTAATTCACTTAATACCCAAACCCTAACAATTTTAAATTGTTTCCTCATCTAAAAAGAGGTTGCGCCGCACCTCTCGCTCCTCTCCATTTTTCTGTGAAATCGCCGCTGCTCCTCTTTCAACCGTGGTCGGCGATGGCAACAACAACCATCACCCTCTCTCTCGCCCGCTTTCCCTCCTCCTTCTTTTCTGGCGATAGCCGCCAGAGGCATTCGCCTCATCTTTCCCTCTCCCTGTCCCAGCGAGAACCACCAGACGATGGTTTCTCTTTTCTCCCTTCATCTTCATCTAACGAGGACCGCCGGTGAAACTAGTGAGACCACATAGATTGCAGTCGCCTCTCTCCTCTCTTCATGAGGGCAACAACCGACGAGCCACAACAACAATGAAGCGACCTTCGAGTTCAACAGCAACAAATAAGAGCATTATTGCTCTATAGCTTCGATTACAAAGCTCCGGTCTAAGACAAAGTTTGGTCATGTTAAAGTCGAGGATTTTAGTTTACTAAAAGATGGATCTCAACAAAACCGTCCAAGTTCGTTCCTCATATTAGCTAATTTCTTATTGTTGAACTATAAAAGTTCGTGATGTGTGTTCATGCATGTCTACTTTTGTTTGATTTCATATTGGGTTTGAAATAATTTATGATCGGCTGATCTTCTTAACAATGTTCATTGTTTTATATTTTGATAAAATATGGTTGTGTCCTTGATTTTGATCTAAATCTTTTTGCCCAGCAGCTTCAATACTCTCTGTATGGTTTCTGAATATAAATTGGTGCTATTACATTTATATTAAAGTTTGATGGTTATTGAAATAATATGTTTAGGATTTGATAGTGAATTGATGAATTTTCTCAATTACGATTGTCTCTAATTTGATCGTTCTCCTTAATTAGTTTAACCAGTGTTGAAGGAATCTCCTGTAAACTAATTGATTCTATTACCGTTAAATTTTTACACGACCTTCTCTTGATTTAATATGACAACTCCATTGATAAGTTTATTCTTGGAATTCTTGCATATATAAAATTGGTGGGTTTTTACCCTTAATTATTTTCTATTGTCATCTTTATGGTACGTATATGATCATTGTGAAGTAAAATAGCATGATTTTCTTTACCTTATTTAGTTGCAGACAAATTTTAAATCAATTTGTTTATGGTAGTATATATATATATATTGATGGTGACTAATCTCTCTTTGCCTTAATTAAAACATGAAAGAATTCTTGCATTGGATATTTATGGTAAAAATTTTAATCGTTTGGTAAATAACTTTACTCATTTGGCTTCCTTTTGAATAAGGAAAATATATATTTTTTTAAACAAAATCAAATTAAGTCTTTTTTAGTTTTCTGCTATGCCCTTTCATCTGCTATATAAAGAGATCCTTTGCCTCATTATTTTCTCATGCTTTTAGATGGCAAAAATACTTTCTACCCCTAAAAGAAAAAATAAGAATTCTTGCAAACTTCGGAACACTTTTTCTCTATCGAATTCTGCTAAGTATTTCATTGCTGATGAACTTACCTGTTTAATTGAGGTGAACTTAATGTTCAAGATGCTGAAGAGACACCATGGGAGGGAATACTAGACGGGCTTAAATTTATGTTTATGCTTTATTTAATTTCTATTTTTGGTCTTGTAATAATTTGTATAATTCTCTCTCTATATGAAATAGTTTGGGGGCTGCCTAAGGGGGAAAGGGATATATGTGCTAACTATTTTTTATTTTATTATGTGTGATTGTTATAGTTAATCTGCCTATATTACTTTATCACATATAAAACATGCAAGAATATTGGAATCTCTTATATAATTGGTCTAAGATCAACCTTTGTTGTTTATAACTTTGTTAGATTAATTAATTTATCATCGGTATGTGTTAAATTTTGTTATAATCTTGGAACTATTTGAATCCGATCTAACATGTCAATGTTGTTAAAGTTCAGAAATTGATTAGTAAAATAACTAGATGTCATGACAATAGAGGTTAATTATTATTTTATGCTATTCGGCTGTAGAAATTGCGCATATATGCCCAAAATAATTTTTATGTCTTATTCTTTATTGAGAAACCTTACCTCTAGGATTACAAATAAAAATAAATTCCGCATGTTAACCAATAAAATTCTCTCTATAGGCCCCTTAAAATATTTTAGAATATTAAAAATAAAATTTGTGCATAAATATTATAAGTGCAAATTGTTTACTTAATTAGATACCATGCCTATATGACTTCAAATATTTTAAGCATGCGAATAGAAATCATGTCTATAGGATCAGTAATAATTTTAGCATATTCACACTTAAAAATCATGGCTATAGGACTTAACTAATAAGACTAATGTCAATTAATCAAATTAAATAAATCCAGCATGTCAAAATCATATTTTAATAACTTTCAGCATGCTAATTGATTAGATCTCTGCCTATAGATTCAAAATTTCGTCATGTTCATAATTAATTTCATCCATGTAATAACCAACATAGTAATAATGTCGATTAATATCTTATATGTTTTAAACTGATCATCCCCTGATTAAATTCTGCTCGAAATAAATAAATTATGCATTGTGTATAACAGTTTTGCCACTTGAAATCAACCAACAACTTTTTATGCATTTGTAATTATTTTTTTGCGAGTTATGTTTAAAATTGTGTTGCTTTAGACTAATTATTGAATTAAATCAACATCTGTCAGGTAATATTTCTACCCATTTAATATTAATTGTTATGATGCTTGCTTGTGCGCACACACTTTCATATGAGCCCTTTCACCTTTTAATTGTGTTTTGCAAGCATGCTAAATAACCTATCCTAGAGGCCAATTTCGGATTTTACTTGCTAAGTGTTGTCATGTATGTTTTGCTTGGCGCTTAGGGGCCTAATTACGCAACCTATATTTTATTTTTAGTCTAAAACCACCTTAATAAAAGTTCAATGCCTCTTGGACATTAAGTGGGAACGCAAGGCACCTTCTAGGACGTTATGCATGCGGAAGGGGGTAGGGTTAATTAGACCCTTATCGGACATGATGGAAATTGACTCAAGCTGAAAATGACAAAACTATGATTTAGTCTTTCGGTAAATAAGCTGACCGCTGGTCCAATAAGTGTTAGGTTAGTAGAGTTGACGTTTTCCTTTCTTTTTCCCTTTTTATTTGTTTATAATTATAATTGTTTGGAGCAGTTTAATAAAATAAAATCGATTTCTTTATCTACTTGTGTATTCTCTTTATTCTAGCTTATCTTTCTCTAAAAATATTTATGCTAATTATTGGTATTAATTGTCATAGTGTTCATATATCTTATCACTTAGTTTAATCAAAATATTAATAACTAAATAAATAGTGACCTTAATTGCTACTTGTAACCCCCTACATAAATTGTATGAGATACGGTCGGGACCCATAATTGTGGACCTCAAGGGGTGCTTAACACCTTCCCCTCGAGGTAATTTGAACCCTTACCCGAATCTATGGTTTCGTAGACCCTTTATTTAGATTAGTTAGTTAGTTAGGTACCCTATTGTGCTTTTAATTCATAAGGCGACGACTCTTCTTTTAAAATAAAAGTTAAAAGAGTGGTCAAGTCGTTGCACCAAACCCGTTTTGCAAATTATGGGGCACGACAGGTGATTTAAGGCTAAACTTTTGTACTTCAATCTGGAGATTGTGGGTCATAACTTTATACGATGTTGAAGGATTCTTCTTGATAAATCAATTTCAAAGTTTTGTTATTAAGGTAATTTCTTTTATTATTTAAAGTGAAACTTTTTTCTATTTTGATTTGATTCACTTGAGCTGAGAGTTTTTTGGAAATAGTCTCTCTACCTCCATAAGGTAGGGATAAGGTCTCCGTATTGTCTACCCTCCCCAAACCCCACTTGTAGGATTACACTAAGTATGATGTTGTTGTTGTTTGTATGAAACATGCTATTGTTTGAAATTCTATATTGTTTGCCTTAGATAAAAGAAATTTACTCCACCATGTTGATGGTTTTAATGCTTTCTAATGAAACTGATTTTTTACTCTATCTTTGTGGAAGCTTTTAAATGGCTTTGTTTACTACTCCATCAATCAACTCCTTTTAAGTTTCTCCAAGAAGAATGTCACATTTCTATAATTTTAGAAAAAACGTAACTTTAAATTCCACTTTTCGCCTTAGTATAATGTTTATAGCCACACAAATATATATATTTGTTTCTGATGACATGTTTTAAAAGTCCTTTTTTTCTTAAACTTTGTGTCAAGTCAAATGGTGCCACATAAATTGGGACACAAGGAGAAATTCTTTTTTGTATGCGGTCCTTGATTTATTAGAAATATATGGTTATTGAACCGGTGGATGGGGGGTTATTAATTTGCATGTGATCGTTTTATTTGTTTTATGTCTTAGATTCAAATCTTCTTTTTATATGTATATCCCTGGTGCGGAGGTATGATAGGCTCCAAGTTTGGAGACAAACTCTAGAAACTAAAGGGTTCAAGTTGAGCAGGACCGAAACAAAATAATTAAAGTGTAAATTTAGTGATGCTACGTATGAGATCATCATGAAAGTGAGTTTGATGATCACGTTATCTCCAAGAGAGGATATCCCAAGTATCTGGGGTCATTAATTCAAGGTAATGGGGAGATCGACGAGGACGTTGCATATTGTATTGGGGCAAAGTAGTTGAAGTTAAGGCTCACATTTAGAGTCTTGTGTAATAAGAAGGTTTTCCAGAGAGTAAGGAAAGCTCTACGGAGTAGTGGTTAAACCGACTATGTTGTATGAGATGGAGTGTTGACTAGTCTAGAACTCATATGTTTAGTCTTTAGAAGATGAAAAATTGCGAAGATGATAATGCCGAGGTAGATTTGTGGGCATACTCGGAGGATAAAATTAGGAATGAATATATTTGGTACAAGGTAGGAGTTGCCTCTATGGTGAATAATATGAGGGAAGAGACACTGAGATGGTTTGTACATGCGAAAAAGAGAAGTGTAGATATCTAGTGAGGAAGTGTAGAGGTTGGTAATGATGGTCCCGAAGAGAGGTATAGGCCGGCCGAAGAAGTATTAGGGGAGGTAATTAGACAAGGCATGTTGCATGTTTAACGTACCGAGGACATGACCTTAGATACGAGGGTCTAGAGGTCGCAGATTAGGGTACAAGGTTAGTTGAAGTTATGTTTTCTCTTGCTTTCTTGCGGTATAAGATTGGTGGTCATACTTGGACCTTCTTTCTTATTGGTAGTATTAGCACTATTATCATTGTTTCTTATTTTTCAATCTCGATTATTACCTGTATTATTTGTTCTCTTGTTATCACATTATTTTGTTGTCATTATTGTGCTTTCCTCGCTATGTTGGGTGCTTCTCTCATTTCACATTATTTCATTGACATTACTGCTCTCATTTATGTATTCTCTTTTCCAAATTGCTTTATTTTAAGCCAATGGTCTAGTGGAAAGTAGAGATAGAGATAAGTTCTGCTACACTATACCCTCCCTAGACCCCATTTATGGGATTATACTACGTATCTTGTTGTAAATCTCTTGTGTAGTCCATAATCTTTTATGACTTGCATGGGCTGGTTGCGGAAGAATGAATGAAAAGGTGGGCATTTGGGTCTGGAAACCTCAGTAGATCTATCTTAAAAGATGGATACAAGTGTGGAAAATATATGATGTAGACCTATGTCATATATTGATAGTTGTTGAGAATATAAGGAAAAACTAAGGTTTATAAATGAGGTGATGAAGTTGTTCGTTAGAAGGCCACCTAGTAGGCTCAAACCCAAGCCATCAGATTAAGGACGGAGAAATATTTACCATTCTACTATGAGCCTTTTGGTTGGCCAGAAGACCAACAATTTATAAGTACAGATAAAATATAACTCTACCTTTCAAAATGTATCTAGTCATAGGAACCATAAATTCAACAATGTTAAAATATTGTGACATGTGACAATTAAAGGAAAGACTTGAAAGTAACAACTAGGGGATTGAAAACTAGATGTTGGACCATTTTTTCCTCAAGCCATTGTTACCAACTAGGGGATTGAAAACAACATCTTTATTGTTACAAATTCAGTACTTTCTATCTTGCAAGCTTTTTCTTGAGCTAACAACAGGAGTTTTTGAGCTTCTTAAGACCTTCTTGTCGTTCATCCATGTTTTCTTTATGCCTAGTCCTTATATGTTGAAGCAATTCTTCCAACTCTCGACCTTGTTCCTCCCTTTTCTCATACTTCACTTTCAACCTTGCTTCTGATTTAATACTATCATCTAGTTTCTTCCTATCCGATTCGGTCAAGAAATCCTGGTAACTTGTCCTCGCTCGTGCCGAATCCCTCAATTTCTTAACCAAGACAGGGAATTCATACTTGACTGTTAGCAATTGCTTGGCTTGTTCATCGGTAAACAAAGATGAGGGATGATCATTCAAAGCAGCAATTACACCATGCATTACCTACTCTTTCACCGGGTCATTAAATGAATGCCTCCAAATGCAGTCTGATGGAGCAATTAAATATCAACTTTGCGAGTGTTGGGTCTGAAGAAGTAGTACTATTGCTCTGGAGGCCTGATTGTTGGTTGGGATACTGCTCGGTAAAGACTTCAAGTATGACTGAACCATGTGCAAATTTGATTCAATGTCCTCTATATTGATGAACAGCGTCAACACTTGACTAGGAACCGATGTGGTTGATTGAGCCTAACGATATGAAGTGATACTTTTACATAAATTCATATGACAATAACAAGGAAAATCTAAACCGAAAAAGATATCAAATGTCAATTGAGTAAACCTTGTTTGCTAAAAGAACTAGAAGTGGAGCATGTAGAATAACTTTAGCAGTTCTTGGTTTCACATGCTCACTTGAGGCAACATATTATTTATTAAGTTTTGATTAATAAATAATCTTCATCATCGATCTTCCTCAGTACTTTACTACTCAAAATGGTGGACTAAAATATTGAAATGCTCAGTAATTTATTGATTTTTGGTTTGTGAACACATATTCAAATGGTGGACTAAAATAGACACTTAGTTTATTCTTAATCAATGTATATATATATATGTTTGAATATAATAGTCCACCATTTGAGTACTAAAGTACTGAGGAAGATTGATGATGAAGATTATTTATTAATCAAAACATAATAAATAATATGTTGCCCGAAGTGAGCATTAGGAACCAAGAACTGTTGAAGTTATTCTACATGCTCCACTTCCACTTCTTTCAGCAAACACGATTTAATTAATTGACAACTGATATCTTTTCTTGTTTAGCTTTTCCTTGTTATTTTCATATGAATTTATGTAAAAGTATTGTTTTATATTGTCAGGCTCAAGCAAGCACATCGGTTCTTAGTCAAATGTTGACGCAGTTCATCAATATAGATGACATTGAATAAACTTTGCACATGGTTCAGCCATACATGAAGTCCTTACCAGAGGAGTATCCCAGCCAACAATCAGGTCTCCAAAGCAAAATTACTACTTCTTCAGCCCAAACACTCGCAAAGTTGATATTTGATTGCTCCATCAGATTGCCTTTGGAGGCATTCGCTCATTAACCGACGAAGGAGAAGGAAACGCATGATGCAATTGGTTCTTTGAATGATAATCCCTTATCGTAGTTTAACAATGAACAAGCCAAGAAATTGCTAAAACTCAAGTATGAATCCCCTGTCATGGTTAAGAAATTGAGGGATTAGGCACGATCCAAGTCAAGTTGCCAGGAGTTCTTGACCAGCTTTGAAGTGGACAAGAAAAAACTAGCTGATTTGATTAGATCAGAAGCAAGGTAGAAGGCATAGTATGAGAAAAGTGAGGAACATTATAGAACTAGGCAAAAAGAAATTATCTTGTTAGCTCAAGAAAAAGCTGGCAAGATAGAAAGCACTAGCAATGAATTGGTAACAACAAAGATGCAAATGGATGGCTTGAGGAAAAATTGGTCCAACATCCAGTCTTCATTCCCCTAGTTATTACTTTCAAGTCTTTCCTTGTGTTGATACAAGTCACAATAATTTAACTTTTTCAAATTTATGGTTCCTATGACTAGATACATTTTGGAATGTGGAGTTATACATTATCTGTACTTATAAATTGCTGGTCTTGTGGCCAACCAAAAGGCTCGTACTGGAATTGGCAAATATTTATGCGTCCTTAATTTGAAGTATTGGGTTTGAGCCGTGATTAGTCTTTGTTAGGGAGCCTCTACCCTTTATGTGGTACTTTTAAATGCAGATAAGGATACTGAATGCTCAGCGGGAACCAAACAAGAAAAAAAGAAAATTACATTCCAATGTGTATAGCACCAAACCAATTGAACTACGTGCACCTCCCTTTTTCATGTTTATACATTTTTAGTAAATTTTTTTGTGCAGTATTATCAAGTGACCACCCTTGAGTCTTTCTAAATCTGCCCCTGCCAAGTTTTAATCTTTTAAGTACCCTTCATTGTATAAATGAGTCACAATGAAAGCTCTTTGTACACCATATGATCCTCCAAAGTCAACGGTGTTGATATTCTTGAATCTACACTTATTAGCTCCTCATCCACCAATAATTTTGTCTAACTTGTTGCTCTTCCCCTTATTTTCTGACATATCATTACCATTTTTAGCGTCCGCCTTCTATTATTTTTTTCACTTTTCCTCTTCTCCATTATCAGAGACATCATCAGCTTAAAAACTCTTCTCTTCTATGTTTGCATAAGGCACAGACAAATACTTTCTATATTTCCCAATAATTAGAATATTGAATTCTATATAAAAAAAAAGTCAATGTTGAAAGATTTTGATAGACTAACAAAACACAAATTAAACTAATAGACTTTGATGAATAAATGCAACAAACAGAAAACTAATAGCAGTAATCAATATGAAAATGGGTGAATGTAACAATTTGATTCTTACTTAGCAATCTATTAGTGATCTTTACCAAACTGCTCAACTGCATATTTCACAAAATCACGGGCATAGCTATTCTCGAAGCATGTAATATTGAACTTTTTCCTTTTCAAAAAGTTTGAATCTTTAAAGTACCTTTCATTGTATATCAAGTGAAAGCTTTTTGTATGGTCCTCCATACTCAATGTTGTTGAATTCCTTGATTTAACACTCTTTACCTTCTCTTTCATAAACAATCATGTAATTTCTTACTCTTCCCCTCATTTTGCGACACCCCATCACCATTTCTAGCTTCCTCTTTCTTATTAGCTTTCTCATTTTTCCTCTTCCCTCATAAAAACCTCACTTCTTCCTCCATTTTTTTCAACTTACACTTCAATTCTTTGTTTTCTGTTTCATCCTCACTATCCGACTTCAGGCTCTTTGAAAGAAAACACCCAATTATTTCTAAGAGACCAACAAGTTCTTAAAAGAAAGCACCCCAACGGTTTCTTTGCTACAATATCTAAACTAGTTAATTCTTTTTTAACCTGAGTTGAAAGTGAAAAGGATCTCTAAAAAGATACGAAAATTAATATGGGGTTGAAGAATTCAAGGGTGTTGATTTTATTGAGTTTGGGGAAGTTGAAGAATTGCTATAAAACACCAAGAATTAAACTTTCTCAAGTATATCATTCGTGGGTTTCTTTGAGCAAATTGAATAAAATGTGTCAAATAAGTCTTGGTTTTGTTTTTTGTGACACTTTTACCAAGGAAATATTAAATATTCTTAAAAACCTAATGAAGTTAATTGGGGACCAAATTAATATTTTTAAAAGTTGTTAATCATTTCAAAAATAACAAAACTCCATATTCCTTCCATTTATACAAAAGAAAAACAAATCATTCAACACTTCTCTAACTTCTTTCCACCAACAGCGCTCCCCTTCAACTAACAGGTTCCTCCAGATTCTCCGCGTTATTGTCGTCGGTCGTCACTCTGTTAAAATCTCAATGTCGTCATCGACCATCACGCTTCTACTAGATAAGTTGGTTTTTTTTGTGAAAAAATTTAGGATTTGTGAACACGAAACTATTGAACAAGAACAAATTATTGATAATAAAGTTTTTCCTTTTTCTTCGGTTAATAAACAAGAAGTTTTTCTATAGTTGTAAATATTGAATAACGGGTTACTGGGACCTATTGTTTCTTGTTTTTGAAAGAAAACCGAGAAATCCAAAAAACCCTAAACTTTGGGAAATTATTTGAATATCTATGTCATCTATATGGGGTTGTTGTTGTTCAGGAAAACTCATTTTTGTTGCTTTCCTTCTTCTTTTTGTGAGGATGATTTGTTCAATTGTCCAACCTATAACTTGGAAGAAGTGTCATATGTTGTGACAAAAGAGTCATATGTTGGTAGAAATTCCAACATAGTGGTCATATATTGCAACAGGTTATTCATGTGTTGCAACAGATGGTTAATCTGTTGTAACATAAGTACAAAATTGATACCCCTTATTTTCTTATAATCAAGTGTAACCTTTTTTGTTTACTTGTAAATAAAACCTCACAAGAAAGTTCATCTTGTCACACCCCGAGGTTACCCCTAGACGTAACACGGGACCTAGGATCACGAGTGACCCCAAGCCAACCCTGAGTCTTGCATATAACAAGCATACTAAAAATAACTAAGTAAATCATGTACTATGCGGAAGCTAAAACAGTGGATATCTGAAATGGGGAAAAACCTAACTAGTTTGAAAATATAAAATATAATACAAGTTTAGTAATGACTGAACCAATATTTAACAACTCGAGTTGAAACTACTACCAGGTATGAAGAGCCTTTAACTAAATTGAGTTGCTGGGACATGCCCCCAGCAAACTCTAACAAGAGTGAAACTAAAAATAAAAACTGAAATGTAAAGCATATCTATTGTCCTCGAAGTATGAGGACTCACCACTGAAGCTTCTAAAGTCAGCTTGAGGATCGAATTAAGCTTGATCCAGATGCTGAGTGCCTGAATCTACATCACGAAATGATGTAGTGCAAAGTATGTGTCAGTACTTGGAATGTACTGAGCATGTAGGATATAGATATGCTAAGCTAAACAAAGTACATAAGTTAAACAATGCATAACTGAGCAATGATATAATCTGAACAAGTATAACTGTAAACTGAACTGAATGCAATAACCAAGTACTAATCATGAAGATAACATGCTAAACTATATACTGATTTAAATGCTTAAAATCGGGTCACTACACTAAGAGTCGTACTGTGGGAGCTACTATTAACCGACATAAACCACATAAGTTAAACGTGGAGTCTAATGTATACGCCCCATCAAGAGGACCCAATATACCTTGCCATGGGTGTAGAGGCATGATTGTGGCGTGGTCACTAAAACTGATGCCCAACAGAGGGGACTTATAAACTTACGCGGGCACATAGTTATAGGACTTTGAGGGTACGATGAACCCTAGTCCAACTCCGTGCTAAGTCTACTCTCATCTGAATGTTCGTGAAGCTAAAATGTACTAAATTCCAAATAGCTCAAAAAATGACATGCTAACTGAGAATGCAACATTTATATACTTAGAATATGACATTCGAAATTTGAAGCATGAATTTATGTCTGACTGACCTAGCAATTATAATTCATGAACTAGGATAAATTTACACAAGTTAGGATTCTGAGTGATATGCATGGAATTATACTAAATTACCAAGCAGCAAGTTTATTTAAATCAAAGGAACCATAATTATAATAAATCTTGAAAATCTAGAAGCCCTAGGCATAATTGTTTATGAGAATCCTAAGAACTAATTGAATTCTAGGGACCTAATGGGTTAAAGGAAATCACTAGTGAAAACCTACTAGTGAAATCCCACATACTTTGTGACAAAATCTACGGAGGGGGTTGAACTTTGAGGAACACTTCTGCTTGTTCTTGGAAGAAATTGGTGACTTTTCCTCTTATTTTTTTCTCCAAGTTGGTTGATTTTTGGAGAATGAGGGTTTTGGGTATTGTCTAGCTAGATTATTAGGCTTAGACTGAGTAAAACGACATAGTTTAAGTGCCCAATGCATAGGAGAAAAGACCAAAATGACCCTGAGTTAAAACTGACGAAGTTCCATCCACGGTGGGACTGACGAGCCGTCATTTGAACCACAACCCGCTAGTTGGGTCGTAGTTTGTGCTCTGCTCAATAGGGCTTCACTAAAATAATCATAACATTGTACTCCAAGATTGGATTTTAGCAAACTTGGTGGCTTTGGAAGAGGATTCAATTGTATTTAATTTGATAGGTCATGGACCACCTAATTAATTTTGTGCTAAAAGATATGACTGTTTGAAGTTGACCCAAATGCCCTTTCTTTCAAAATAACTATCGATACTCACCAACAGCCAGACCTACAGTCTATAGGTCCAACCACGGACCATACTAGTTGGCAGTGGGTGGGATCAGAGACCACTAAATCTTGGACCCCAATGACGGGACCCCACTTACGGACCGTGGGTCCATCGACGAACTGTGGACCATAGTCGTAAGTCTCATCTCCTTGGACCTGAGGTGTTACATTATTATATGAGTCTCATGCTCTTCCTTACTCTAAGAATAAATGAGGATATCATCTATAAATACAATGGCAAACAAGTCTAAATACTACTTGAAAACCTTGTTAATTAAGTCCATGAAAGTTGCATTAGCATTTGTTAGTCTAAAGGACATAACTACAAATTCATAGTGACCATACTAAGTCTTGAAGGTTGTCTATGGGATGTCATTATCTCTGACTCTGAGCTGATGATATTCGAATCTAAGGTATATCTTAGAAAAGCAACTAGCACCCTAAAGTTGGTCGAACAAGTCATCAATCTCGGGATGGGATATTTATTCTTGATTGTGACTTTGTTTAGTTAATGATAGTCTATGCACATTCTGAGAGAACCATCTTTCTTTTTCACAACCAGCACTAGAGCAACCTATGGGGAGATACTAGGTCTAATGAAGTCCTAATCTAGAAGGTCTTTCAACTGTTCTTTCAATTCCTTAGGCTCAGCAGGAGCCATTTTGTAAGGAAGAATCGAATAGGCTGGGTATTTGGAAGGAGATCTATTCCGATGTCAATTTCCCTTGCGGGAAGAACTCCAGGAAGATCTTATAGGAACACTTCTAGAAACTCATTTACTACTGGGTAACTCAAGAGTTGGGGTTTCGGATTTTGAATCCTTAACCCCAACAAGATGATAGATATACCCTTTGGAAATCATTTCCCTAGCCTTAAGGTGAGAGATAAATCGACCCATAGGCACTGAGCTACTACCCTTCCATTCTAAGGCTGGCTCATTTGGAAATTGAAAGTGAACGATCCTAGTTCTATATTCAACTAAGGCATAGCAGAAATGTAACCAATCCATGCCTAGAATGATATCAAAATTTACCATTTCTAACTTTACAAGGTCTACTGAGGTGACTTTCTTAGAAACTATGACAGGGAAATTTATGTATACCCGTCTAGCTATAACTGGGTCACCAACTGGAATAGAGACTGAAAAGGGTTCTAAGAGAGTTTCTTGACTAACACTGAAATTTTCCGCTATATACTGAGTTACAAAAGATAATGTAGCCCCTGGATCTAACAATTCATTAACATCAAAATGAAAGACTTTCAATGTACCAGTGACCACATCGGGAGAATCTTCATGGTCTTAGCGAGCCTAAAGAGCATATAACCTGTTCTGGCATTGACCACCATCTGTACCAGAAGAGACACCCTACTGAGTTGGGCGACCTGCTGGGGTTGTAAAATAAGTCATGTTACCTCCTTGTCCTTGCCTGGCAGAAGGTCAATCCTTCAACCTATTACCAAACTGGCCACACTCGAAACACCCCTCTCTGTAAGCAACACACTCACCCAGATGATTCTTACCACACTTTGGGCAAGTTGGAAAAGAACGGTTACCTGAAGCACTCTATGTGACTTAGGGCCCGATGCCTTACCTTTCTAATCTTGTCGAAACCTTGAGGACAGAGAGTTAGCTGATGAAGGTGTAAGGGATGTAGACCTTTGCTGAAACTGTGAGCGATTTCCACCGCCCAACCTTTGTTGAGTGTATTCATAATTCCCTGTTCTAAACTTCTTGTTGTCCTTAGCAATTTCCCTAAGCTTATTTCCCTGAACATGCTGAGCATGAGTCTGGAGATATCCATATCCCCTAACAACATAACATTCATGTACTAGGTCTTTACCAAATCGGATACTCCAAACAAGAACTTGCTCATTTGTGCCCTTGAATCATCAACCATATGTGAAGCATACCTGGAGACCTGAGTGAACTTTAAACCGTATTCTTGGACTGACATTGAACCCTACTTCAAGTTCATAAACTCCTGGACCTTAGCCTCCCTTAACTCTCTCGGGAAGAATATGTCCAGAAAAGCTCCACTAAAACAATCCCAAGTCGCAAGAGCTGCATCCACACCTCTGTTGTCTTTCCACTGCATAAACCAAATATGAGCCACATCCTTTAGTTGATAAGATGCCAACTCGACACTATCAGTACTAGTCACATACATTACCTCAAGAACCTTCTTAACCTCATCAATGAAGTTATGTCGATCCTTACCAACCTTTAACTCTAGAAATTCTGGCGGATTAATACGAACAAAGTCTCCAACCCTAGCAGAATTTGATCCACCAGTAGGGTCTACAGAAACTGGGGCCTCCTATTGTCCTGGTTGGCTACTATCTAATCCAATAGCTGGATCACATTACAGAACTCAACATTTGTAACCTCATGGTTTGGGACTGGAAGAACTGCATTAACATTTTGGGCATTTGCGTTCTGTGTGTTAGCTCTACGAGAAGGCATGATATGAAACATGTAACGTTAGATTAAAATGGAGAAGTTGAATCAGACCTCACGTACGATAAGAATATCAAAGGAAGTGAAGTTTTTCTTATAACACTTCGTAGCCTCTCTTACATAGATGTGGCGCGCTTCACACTCATGAAAGAGACTCTACTTAGTGCGACTTTCAGACACCCTAGGAATCTTGAACTTAATGTTGTAATACCAAGTTTGTCACGCCTCGAGGCTACCCCCTGGACATAACATGCGACCTAGGATCACGAGTGACCCCAAGATAACCCTGAGTCTGGCATATAACAGGCACACCGAAAATTACTAAGTAAATCATGTACTATGCAGAAGCTAAAAATAGTGGATATCTGAAATGGGGAAAAATACAACTAGTCTGAAAATACAAAATATAATAAGAGTTTAATAATGAATGAAACAACACTTCACAATTCGAGCTGAAACTACTACTATGTCTGAAGAGCCTCTAACTGAATTGAGTTGTTGGGACATGCACCCAGCTAACTCTAACAACACTTAAAGTAAAAAATAAAGACTGAAATGTAAAGCATGTTTATTGTCCTCGAAGTATGAGGACTCACCACTAAAGTTGTTGAAGTTAGACTGAGAATCGAACTAAGCGTGATCTGGATGCTAAGTGCCTAAACCAACATCATGACATGATGTAGCTCAAAGTATGTGTTAGTACTTTGAATTTACTGAGCATGCAGGATACAGATATGCTAAGCTGAACAATGCATAACTGAGCAATGATATAATATGAAAAAGGATATAGATAAGTACTAAAGTATAACCGAAAACTGAACTGAATGCAATGACTAAGTACTATTCATAAAGATAACATGTTGAACTGTATACTGATGTAAATGCTGAAAACCTAGTCACTACACTAAGAGTCTGACTATGGGAGCTACTATTAACCGACATAAACCACGTGAGCTAAACATTGAGTCCTATGTATACGCCCCATCGAAAGGACCCAATAGACCTTGCCAAGGGTATATAAGCGTGAGTTTATGTCTGACTAACCTAGCAAGTATAATTCATGAACTAGGATAAATTTAGACAAGTTAGGATTATGAGTGATATGCATGGAATTATACTAAATTACCACGAAACAAGTTTATTTAGATTAAAGGAACCATAATCACAATAAATCTTGAAAATCTAGAAACCCTAGGTCTAAACTGTTTATGAGAATCTGAAAAAATAACTTAATACTAAGGACCTGATGGGTGAAAGGAACCCACTAGTGAAATCCTACATACCTGATGACGAAATCTACGGAGAAATTCTTTGGATTTTGGGGGCTGAACTTCGAAGAACACCTCTGCTTATTCTTGAAAGAAACTAGTGACTTTTCCGCTTCTTTTTGCTCTAAGTTAGGTGATTTTTTGAGAATGAGGGTTCTAGGTATTGCCTGACTAGATTATTAGGCCTAGACTGAGTAAAATGATGTAATTTAGGCATCAAACAACGTAGTTTAAATGCCCAATGCATAGGGGAAAAGACCAAAACAACCCAGACATAAAACAGATGAAATGTCATCCACGATAGGAGTGACAGTCCGTCATTTGAACCACTACCCGTTAATTGTGTCATGGTTTGTGCTCTTCTCAATACGGCTTTACTAAAACGAGCATAATTTTTTACTATGAGCTTGGATTTTAGCAAACTTGGTGGAGTTGGAAAGAAGATTCAATTATCTTTAATCCTATATGTAATGGGCCACCTAATTCATTTGGTGCTAAAATATATGACCTTTTGAAGTTTATCCAAAAGCACTCTCTTTCCAAATAATTGTCAATCCTCACCAACGGCCAGACCTACGGTCTGTAGGTCCAACCACGGACCGTACTAGGCAGTCGTGGGTGGGATTAGAGACCACTAAATCTTGGACCCCAATGACAGGACACCATCTACGGATCGTGGGTCCATCGATGGACTATGGACCACGGCCGTCGGTCTCATTTCCTTGGACTCGAGGTGTTACACATCTACTGCAACAGATACCAATCGTTTGTTGCTTCCTCTTATAACATCAAATGCTTTTCTTGTTGATGCGAAAGATGCAAGCATCAACATGAATGTTTTCTTAATCATGTTAAGGAATCAACAAATACGATTAAGGAATTGAGATCTAATATTGGTTTCCTTTCATCAAAAAAGATTTCACAACTTGTGAAGTTTAGGAGGTAGAAAAATTGTATTTGTAGATCACTATCTAATATCAGAAAAAAAAAAGACCAATTACGACTACTCAACAATCTTGCTCAACCTCAAAAGGCAAGAATAAAGTCATCACTCATGTTATACAGAAACAATATCCATTTAAAGTTTTTAACATTTCTGGCGAGGGTCTAACTCAACTAATGATATCCTTCTCTTAATGGATAAACGAGGTCTACATACATGAGAGTGATGACCACCTTGTTTCATGACATAATCCATCAGGAAATTGAAGTTTATGTTGAGATTCATCATCAAGTCAAAGAACGGTTCGAATCATATGGATGATCTTCAAAAGTTTTTTGCTAGACGACACAAGTATAATTTGAAGTTGTATTCTGCAAAATGTGTCTTTGGTGTTCCTATTGGAAAGCTATTGGGTTTTATTGTCACCCGTCGAGGTATAGAAATAGATCCATCAAAAATCAAAGTCATCGGTGATCTTCCTTCGTCGAAGAGTAAGAAAGAGGTAATGAGTTTGTTGGGATGACATAACTACATAAGTAGTTTCATAGCCCAGTGAGCCAATTTTCAAGCTTCTAAATAAGGAAGTTGTTGTAAAATGGACAGGAAAATGTCAACAAGTATTCGACAAGATCAAAGTCTCTTTGTCAAATACTCCTAGGTTGGTTCCTTCTGAATCTGGTAGACCATTTTTATACATATCAGTATTGGACGATGCTTTTAGCTACATCTTGAAGTAACATGATGTCACAGGAAAGAAGGATTAGGCAATATACTACATGAGCAAGAAGTTCACATTATATGAAGCTTGATATTCTTTATTGTAACATACTTGTTGTGCTTTAACTTGGGTTGCCCAGAAGTGGTGACACTACCTCTCTTCACACACTACCTATCTGATCTCAAGGATGGATCCTTTGAAATATATTTTCCAAAAGCTCATGCGTACAAGTAAACTGGCTAAATGGAATATTCTATTGAGAGAGTTTGACATAGTGTATGTTACACAAAGAACAGCGAAGGTACATACATTAGTAGATCATCTGGTGCAGAACCCTGTAGATGACGAGTATAGACCTCTAAAGACTTGATTTTTGGATGAACAAGTAGCTTTTGTGGGGGAAGGCATCTCTGAAGAATATGATAGTTGGAGGATGTTCTTTGCTGGAGCTAATAATTTAAGCGGGTCTAGCATCGAAGATGTTCTGATTTCACCAACTGGTCAACATAATCTGGTATCGCTGAAACTCAGATTCCTTTTTTGAAATAATATGGTTAAATATGAAGATTTCCTTTTGGGACTCCGACGGGAAATTGACTTTGATGTCCAAGAGATGTTGATAATTGGAGATTCAAATTTATTAATACATCATGTTCGAGCCGAGTGGGCACCAAAAATAAGAAGTTCCTACCATATTTGTAGTTCATGCATAGGTTGTGCATATGGTTCATAAAGATAGAATTCAAGCATCTGCCAAGGATCCAAAATGAATTTGTAGATGTCCTAGCCACTTTATCCTCTATTATTGAACACCCAGATCGTAATCACATTGATCCTATTTACATCCATATATATGAGCAGCCATCATACTGTTTACATGTTGAGGATGAAGTCGATGGAATGCCTTGGTACAACAATATTCAAGGATATTTGAAGAATGATGATTACCCAAAAGAAGCATCAAGTGTGCAAAAACGCACAATTCAGAGGTTAGAAAATCAATTATTTCTAAGAAGAGAAGTCCTTTATAGGAGGACTCCTGATTTGGGTTTTCTAAAGTGCTTCAATGGTGGAGAAGCTAATAGGTTGGTTGAAGAGATACATGCAGGAACATGTGTTCCTCACATTAATAGTTTTAGTCTAGCGAAGAAGATTATGAGATCGGGATATTTTCTATTGACCATGGAGATAGGGTGTATTTGTTATGTGTAGAAATGTCATCAATGTCAGACTCATGCAGATATAATGCGAGTTCCCTCCAACAAACTCCATGTTACTAATTCACCTTGGACATTTACAGCTTCAGGCATGGATGTCATTGGTTAATCGAACCGGCAGCATCAAACCGACACATATTCATTGTTGTTGCAATTGATTACTTTACCAAGTGGGTCGAAGCCACCCCTCACAAATCGGTGAGGAAGAAGGTTGTAGATGACTTCATCAAAAGTCACATCATTTGTAGGTTCAGAATCCTTGAGTCAATTATTACCGACAATGGAACCAACTTAAATAGTGATTTGATGAACGCATTATGTGAGAAGTTCAAGATCACCCATCAGAATTCCACAGCATATAGGCCACAGTTGAATGGGGCAACTGAGGCTGAAAACAAGAACATCAAGAGGATACTATGCAAGATCATTGACTATTACAAACATTGGCATTAAAAGTTACCCTTTTCTTTGCTGGGATATCATTCTACCATCAGAACTTCTACTGTACTGGGGCTACGCCTTATTTTTTGGTATATGGTAATGAGGCTGTAATACATGCTGAACTGGAGATGCCATCTCTGAGAATCATTCAAGAGGCAGAGTTGAACGATGCCAAATGGGGACAAGTTCGATCAGAGAATTTGGCATTAATTGAAGCAAGAAGGGTTAATATTGTCTGTCATGGGCAATTGTATCAAAATAGAATGGCCAGATCTTTCTACAAGAAGGTTAGGCCCAGACATTTCTCACCTGGGCAACTGGTTTTGAAGTGGATCTTCCCAAATCAAGATGAGGCGAAGGGAAAATTCTTACTAAACTGGCAAGGTCCATACATAGTCTCTCGGGTGTTAACAAGAGAAACACTCATATTGGCAGAAATGAATGGTGAAATTGGGCTCAAACCTATCAATACAGATGTTGTGAATAGATACTACATCTAAGTTTTGATTAATGCTCTTTACTTAGTAATTTGAAACTACGTCAGACTTGATTCCTGTTTAAGAGGGGGTACGTAGGCGCTCCTATGGAGTTCGGTCGTATCTTGATTAAAATATCATTTTCTCTTGATTATGTAACTAGGGAAGAATTTTTTAGGGGGCCTCAAAAATTCCATCAAAGAGAATTGTCGAGCAAATCAAGACTAGGCAATTTTTTTTTAGAGGATCTCAAAAATTCATAGCAATCAATCTACAATCTACAAAAACAGAAGTGTATATTGGGCAGAAAGTTTTAATGGTTTCAAAAATTTATGATGCATATTAGTATCGAAATGACCTCTCCTAATCGGACGTTGCAAAGTCTCAAATTGTGCCAAGATCAAAGATTCACCATCTTATACAATGTGAACTTTTCCCATATTTTCAAAATTCTTAAAAGATTTTACATTTTTTATTCATATTTTTCCTCAAAGCAAATGCTCGGAAAAGGTCTGGAAGTCAAATGGAGTATTCGGTCAAAGCTATCGTTATATTAAGTCCACAAAATCGCCAATATATGGCACCCTGTCCTTCCAATAGGACGAAGGATCAAGCTACTTCGTACCAAACCTGAAAACCACCAACAAATGGCATAATGTCCTTCCGATGAGGTAAAGGACCAAGCTACTGGAAACTGCACTTAACCATCACCAAAAAAGGGCAATCGATCCTTCCAACAAGGCGGAGATCTAAGTTATTTCATGCTCTCAACTATCATATTATTCCCTAAAGTTGCATGTGCCAAGAAAGTTGCACTGTACCCAAGAAATATATGTGTCCAAATATTGCATGTGCCTGAGATTGCAGGTCCCCGAAAATTACATTGTTCCTGAAATTGCATTGTGCCCTAAGATTGCATGTGCCCGAGAAATTGAATTATGCTCGAAGATTGCATTGTGCCCGAGAAACTGCATTATGTCGGAGAAATTGCATGTGCTCGAGATTCGCATATGCTCGAGAATTGCATTGTGCCCAAGATATTGCATGTCGCCAAAGAATGCATTGATCCCAATATGTGCATGAGCTCGAGATATTGCATATGTCTGAAGATTGCATGACTGATGAGTCCACAAATAGGACTCATTTAGGGCTATATTTTAATAGAGATTGTGTCCTCAAATGCTTATTTTATCTCAATATATGATGAAAATCCTTAAGTTTCACGTATTTGATGTTTGAAGGAAAGCATGGACACTACGTCGCAAAAAGGAACGAAAAGGCTGAAAAGAACGAAGAAATGAAGGCATGAGGATCAGCGAGTCCACTTGGTGAGTCACCGAAGGGTCTTACTTCACCTTTTGTTCCAGTGTGCTGAGCCCTGAAGGAAAGGATCAAGTCGGTGAAAAAAAGGATTAGTCGGTGAATCGCCGAGAAGTTCCGCGAAGGAGTACCATGTCGCCCAATGACCCAGAGCACGACGATGTTGATGACTAGTGCAAGACAGCGATGAACTACACCAAAAGGCGAATCGCCGAGTTGATCATAGATTTTGACTAACGACGCCGAATAATCCTCTGCAGCACCAATCTGTGAAAGCTATAAATACTAGTTAGAGTTGTAGTTTTAAGAGTCGAACAATTATTTTAATTTTCATATAGAATAGTACTTTTTGATATTTTTGCTCTAAGTTTGAGAGGGATTTGAAGACTTGAAGTTCCAAAGGGTTTCATCTTCAATATTTGGATTTGGGTCTCTTGGATTCTTTAATTTTAGCATGTATCAAGACTTAAATCTCCATACCCAGTTGAATGCAAGCTCAATTTGGTATAAATTCTTTCTCTTATACATGTGTGGCTAAAAACCCCAATTATTAGGGTTTGATTTAGCGAATATGGGTTAAGATAATTGAGGGTCTTGCTTGCTGATAGTCTATTCATAGTTTAAATGTGATTTTGTTTAGTGGTTGTGAATGAATGTGGCTGTTCTTTTGCAAAATTTAAGTGTCGGTCCCGATCAATATCGATGACTAGAATAGTAATTACAATTGAACAAACATGAATGTGTGGCTATGATGAGGCCAAATGAAGTTGCATAGACAATATGTGAACTCTTTGCATCTTGTTGTGATTAGCCATTTATCAAATCGATTCTATTTTGATGACCATTACACACTAGCAACAGTGTGGAGTCTTGTTAGCCTTAAGTGTCAATGCCTTGTGTGATAAGCTTACCTGTAACCACGCATGACACAACCTAGAATTTGCCATATTGGTTCGGTTGACTAAGTAAGACTTTATGTTGATATGATCTTAGACAAATTCGAAGAGAGTGAACCAATTTGACATATACCTCTTTTGTGACTTACCTTGTGAGCGTGTGATTCTCTCTTGAACAACCTTTGAGTCTTACCCTTCTTTGGAAGAAACTTGATGAAAACTAGACCTTTCTTAATCTATTACCTACAATGCTCTTGAATTATGGTTAGTTGAATAGCCAACCTAGGACAAAAGCCTAAGTTGGGGATGTGGTGAAAAGATAAGGGCAAGTCAAGAACTGCAAGGAAAGTCTCCTCTTACCTATGGTTTTAAGAAAAACGGAACCCCTCCATACTAAAAAAAAGAGAGAAAAAGAAAAAAAAATGAAAAAGAAAATTGTGGAATAAAGTACCAAAGAAATAAGGTTCCGAACAATCCATGGGAAGTGAATAATAGGATGACCTATGATGCACTAATGAAAATGATGAAGGAAAAAGAAATGAAGAGTTGAGAACACCACATTTCATGAGGATGAAAGTCATTGAGCCTAAATGCCAATACCTTCACACTCAGCCCCATTACAAGCCTTATTAAGACCTTTTTTATCTTGAGAAAGTCGAAACAAATATTGATTGGAAAATACGGGAAAACCTTTGAGTGAAAGCATGCATTGTGTTCATATTTGTGAGTGTGACCATTGAATCTGATTCCTGAACTTTAAATTGATTTTACCTATGCGTGTGAAAATGGAATCATCATTTGTGTGAGGGCATTCGAAGGCTTTTGTTGAGCTTGAACTTGCATTTGAAGCAAGTATTGTGAGCTTGAGAATCTTTGGTAATATTGTGTCACAACTTGAATTTTTGAGAACACAATTGATCTTTGCATAAGTAAATTAAGTCTTGTTGTGTGCATTCATGATTGAGTCTTCAGTAGCACTGTTCGAGACACCCTTTATAAACGGCTGAACTTGAGTTCACTTAAGGACAAGCAAAAGTTTAAGTTGGGGTGTTGATGAGTCCACAAATTGGATTCATTTAAGGCTATATTTTAATAAAAATTGTGTCCTCAAATGCTTACTTTATCTCAATATCTAATGAAAACCCTTAAGTTTCAGGTATATGATGTTTGAAGGAAAGCATGGACACTATGTCGCAAAAAGGAACGAAAAAGCTGAAAAGAACGAAGAAATGAAGGCATGAGGATCGCCAAGTCCATTTGGCGAGTCACCGAAGGGTTTTACTTCACCTTTTTTTCTAGTGTACTGAGCCTTGAAGGAAAGGATCAAGTCGGCAAAAAAAAGGAACAATCGGCGCATTGCCGAGAAGTTCCGCGAAGCAGTACCATGTCACTCAATGACCCAGAGCAGGACGATGTTGCAGGCTGGTGCAAAACGGCGATGAACTACACCAATAGGCGAATCGCCGAGTTGATCAGAGATTTCGACTAACGACGCCGAATAATCATATGCAGCACAAATCTGTGAAAGCTATAAATACTAGTTAGAGTTGTAGTTTTAAGAGTTGAACAATTATTATAATTTTCATATAGAATACTACTTTTTGATATTTTTTTCTCTAAGTTTGAGAGGGTTTTGATGACTTGAAGTTCCAAAGGGTTACATCTTCAAGATTTGGATTTGGGTCTCTTGGATTCTTCAATTTTGGCCTATATCAAGGCTTAAATTTTCATACCCAGTTGAATGCAAGCTCAATTTGGTATAAATTTCTATCTCTTATACATGTGTGGCAAAAAACCCCAATTCTTCGGGTATGATTTAGCGAATATGGGTTAAGATAATTGTTGGGTCTTTCTTGCTAATAGTATATTCGTAGTTTAAATGTGATTTCTTTTAGTGGTTGTGAATTTAATGAATTTGTAGGTGCAAATATAAATTTATTTATGTGTTTTCGGCTTGCGAGAGAGAGGTCGTAAAACTAAGACCACTAGATTGATGGCCAGTGTTAGTGGGTCGACATGAGGTTCTACTCGAGAGAGTGAACCCTAGTCCTATGTCCACACACTCAGCTGGAGAGAGTGAGTGTGTTCAGGCGTAGGCTAGTCTTCATGCGGCAAGTGGGTGTCCGAGAGGAACACATTTGAAATGGGGTAAGTTGCTCGAGAGAGAGCTTATCCCCCTTAAAGTCTAGCCTAGTCAAAATTATTCTATGAATCTTCTATCGAAAGCATGTACCCAATAATCTAGCTAAACCCGTATTCCCGTCACATCCCAAGGATCCCCTCTCATTACTTAGAAGCCCTTGTTTATTTTGTTGTTTTTACTCACTAGTGACAAAACCCCATTGTTAATTGACACTCTTGTGTCCACCTTTTTAATTTACAATGTTTTTTAATTGTTAATGTTTTTAGCTACGACTAGTTAGAATTAAATTTTATCTTTCTATTAATTCTCAAAAACAGTCTCTTGGGAATGATCCCAACCCTTGGTTGGGTTACTAAACTATTGTACGATCGTAGACACTTGCATCGGAAGTTGTGTCTTGATTATGCAAACGTCAAAATGGCGCCGCTGCCAGGGAGCGTTGTTATTTGAGAATTCTTAGATTAGTAAATTCTTTGTTCTTCTTAGTTGTAGATCACTTACTTAATTTTTAGTTTTGTATTTTGCTTGTTTGAGCTTTGAAACAGAGAAGGTAAGTGTGTCAAACAGTACTCGTGAGCAAATGGAGTTTCCTCCATTAGAAGTGATGATGTTCATGGATCGCATTCTAACTTTCAAACAATTGGTAGGTGAACGGATGCATAAAGTATGGGAAAGGTTTAAATCGTTTCTGATTCGATGCCCCACTCATGAAATTTTTGATATAGTCCTCCTGGACTGCTTCTACAGAAGTATTGGTCTCAGAAACAAAGCATTGGCTGACCAACTCATTCTGGGTTTTATTACATAACAGCCTTATGCGATAGCAGCCCACCTGCTTGATTTCATGGCAGAATCAAACCAAGAAGTAGAGAAGGACTTCATGTTGGCTGCGTTGATGACTCAAATGGATGAGTTCACCAAAAAGATAGTCGAGATTGAAGTCCAATGCAAAAGGAAAGAAACATGCGTCCCCCCTCATGAGCTAGGAAAGTCCAAGTAAAATGAGGGTAAACGTGTCGAAGGAATGCTCTCAATCATTTTCAACAAGATTAGTGAGCATGATAGGGTGTTAGAAGATATGAATGAGAACATCGAAGTGATGAAATAGATGATTGGTTCTCATTCCAGATCCATTCAGCTGCTCGAGAACCTTACGGGTCATGTGATGCCTCATCTCCATCCGCCACAAAGCAAGGGGTTGCCAAGTGATGTTTTGGCTAACCCCAAAAGAGAAGTTTATGTGTTAACCTGCATCGTGCCACAACATTAACTAAGACGCTGTTTGGGAGGCAACCCAAAACCCTTTATTGCTTTATTGTTGTTTTAGAAATAACGATGTGTTGAATGAACACGTTAAAGTGTGGAGAGTGTGGAAATTGCATTTGGCGAGCTAATAGTTCCATTCAGCGAATCGCCGAACAGGTTGGCGATTCCGATGAAAACCGTCGTTTGGACCTTCACTTTGACTGAAGGTCCTGCAAAACTCGACGAGGTAAATGACCATTCGGCATGTCACCAAGTGGATCGACGAGTGCGACTATTATCGCTGAATGGGTGCGAACTGGACGGTTTATAATGGCCAAAGGTCCTAGAATTTGAAACCTTCACTTTCCCTCGCTTTTAATCTTCACAAAATCAAACAAAGGTAGTATTTCCAATATTATTATATCCCACTAGTATTTTGGTTGGTCGATTTGTGCTCGGAGTTGGATTTCTTTGCTGCCTAGCTTTTCAATCACATTTTATTCGGCACGGAAGATATGACTAAACCTAACAAAGCAGGTAGCAACACACCACCCCGAGGCATATAAAAAGGGATCACAATCAATGAGGACGCAACTGCATCCAGGAACAAGGCTACTAAAATGTCCACAACTGGTGGAAAAGGCAAGGGCAAGGACAAAACTGTTGACCTATCAGATGCAAGTTCCGACAGCACTGCTTTTACACCAATGACCCAACAACATATGACAGTGAGAGTATGGGTTATGATGAAGATGAAGATGAACTGATGGAGGCACAGAGGAATGAGTTACGATCTAACCAGCTGAACGACCCATCTCGGATAAAAAATCCTCGATCCACCACTCCGACTCTTCTAGTTCCAGAGCAGGCAATAGTACTGGCACCTCCAGTACAAGGCTCCCCACCTAAATCAACGAATAGACTAAAGTCTGAGGGGCTGAGAATGTTCATTGAGGAAAAATGGTTGTCCATAAATTGGATGATCGATAGATATCCTGAGATAATGGAGTGCCTGAAATTTCACAAATTTCAAATCTTCACAAAACTCCGTGACTCTTACATGCCAAGCTGGGTCAGAGAATTTTACAATACATACAGTGCATTTGTACCTCAATGGAAGAGGGTAGTATCGTCTTTTAAAGCAGTTGGCTACGTCGTTGTAAGAGGAAGGAAGGTAGCTTGTGACAGTGAGGATATCAACACAACCTTGGGTATGTCTAATAAGATTAATGATCACTTCTAGCACTTGATCATAACAGAGAAACTAGTTGAGATGAAAAAATGGTTAGCCCCACTAATCTCAGATGATAATGTGCCGAAATGGTTAGCAGAAGGAGTTTCGATTGCAAAGAAAGATCTGAACGTAACTGCAAGATACTGGTTCGGGTTCATCAGCAGTACAATTATGCCATCACAGAATGAATCAATCATTCTCCTAGCTAAGGCAGCTTGTCTTGGATGCATCATAGAGAAAACCAGGATAAATCTAGGGATGATCATTGCTTCTGAAATCCATATGCATGCAAAGTAGAGCTAGACATCTCTCCCTTTCTCGGTACTAATCACTGCACTATGCAAAAAAGCTCGGGCTCCTAGAGATGCAAAGAAGGATGTAGAATTGGTTGCCACCGCCTCCACCGATATCTAAAAGATGGAAGTTGAATATCTTAAGGACCAAGCGGAAAAGAAGCAGAAGGAAGCTGTGGCCACTGGATCTATACCTGCAAAGGCATCTTTGCCTACTCCGGCCCCTGGGTCTTTAGGTATATTTGACGCTATTACCACTTTTGCTAACCCTCCATGTTCCTCTACTGATGCATTACCACCTAGACCTACAATTGTTGGTGCCTCTTGTAAGCCGATCACTCAGGCATCCTTCATTTGGATGGGACAGCTTGCCCAATCTACTGATTGTCAGGCAGCCAACATAGAAAGCTCCATTCCATGCATGATTCAGGATGCCCTCGATGATGTTGTGAAACCACTAAGCACTACTATTGATGCTCTAGCGGCCAGGATAGCAGTGTGTGAGCGCGACCAAGGAGCCACAGAAGAGATGACAACCTTAAAGTCCACCATTGTAGAGCCGAGGAAATATGTGGACTACCTAAAGTCCACAGATGTGTCCATGATCTTTGGAAAAGTGGAAATTCCAGATGTGCCCGAAATACCTCAGACCACCACAAGACATGGGGATGGAATGGATCATACAGCCGATCCTGAATCAGAAGTAGAGACTGATGAAGAGATTTTTGAGGGAGTTGCAGCGGACGACATAGTCGAGACTGAAGAAACCACAATAGATATTGCGGGCTTCCTTGGCAAAGGCACCTGGTGCTGGATCCAGTGAAGCTGGCCCTTTGGGTGGTCACACCGGGCACTGATGCCCAAATGGAGCGACTACTTAGACAGTTAATACTGCTTTTTTGTGGATGCTTGAGCTTATGTCTCCTTTTATTTATTTTATTGCAAAATGATTTTAACCCGTTTGAAAAAAATTTCCACCTCTCGTGTGTTGAATGTGAATGTTCTTTTGCAAAATTTAAGTCTCGATCCCGATCAATATTGATGAATTGAATAGTAATTACAATCGAACTGTAACACCCCGTATCCGAAACGGACCAAAAATGCAGATTTTGAGAAGTTGCAGGTGTAACTTACGGTCACCATCCACGGACCGTAAGTCAGACCACGGCCCGTGCTGGTGGTTCTTGGTTCACCACTGCAACCCCTCCCCAAACCAGCTCAGAAAATTGGCTAAGTCCTGACTCACGGACAGACCCACGGTCCGTAGATCAGACTACGGTCTCTGGTCTTTGTCCGTGGATCGAGACTTCCCTTACCAGCCTCTGACACAAACTACGGTCGACCAACACGGATCGTAAATCGATCCACGGTCCATAGGTCTGACCATAGATGAGGATCAACAGCCAGTTAGCTGAATAATTCTGATGGGTCAACTTCAGATGGTCATAACTCTTATCACACAATGAATTATGTGTCCCATGACCTATGTTTAGATAGATAATTGAATTATCTTTCCAACGCCACCGAGTTTACTAAATTTTGACATCCGAGTAAAACGTTATGCCCATTTTAGTGAAGCCCTGTCGGGCAGACTCGACCTACGGACCCAATCGACGGACCGTCGATTGATTGAAGGACCGTCAGTACATTCCGTCAGTCACTCCGACAGCAGTTAATTCAGGGGTCGTTTGGTCTTTTCCTATTTCATTTAACCACTAAGATACATCGTTTAGACCCTAAATCATGAGGTTTTAATTAGTTTAAGCCTAGAAACATAACTAGAACTTACCTAAGTCAAATCATTAATCAAAATTTAGAAAAATTAGAAGCAAGAGAGGAGAAAAAGGTCAAGAACCCTAGTTCAAGAATGCACGAGGTTCCTTCATTTCCAGCACCAAAATCAAAAGATTTCTCCGTGGAATTCGTCACCAGGTACGTGGGATTTCACTAGTGGGTTCCTTTCACCCATTAGGTCCCTAGAATTCAATCAGATTCTTGATTCCCTTATTATGAATAGACCTAGGGTTTCTAGAATTACAGCACATCATCATGAATTAGTTATTTAAATGTTCCAAATCAGATTATCATGTTATTGCTCAGTTTATCGCATAAATTTCAGAACCCTAGCTATGTATTTCTTTAGTTCTTGAATTATACATGCTAGGTCAGATATTTCAGTATTCAGTTATACATGCCTCAGTTTATGAATGCATCATTATCAGATTAATTGTTGCATTCTCAGTTTGCATGTTCAGTTTCAAGCTATCCAGTATTTACAGTAACTCAGTCATAATGTGTTAACCACTTAATCTATTAGGAGTAGCATAATACCGAGTTGGACTAGGGTTTCAACGTACCCATATAGTCCCAGAACTACGAGCCACGTAGGTGTAAGTCCCCTCTGTAGGCAACATCAGTTTAGTGATCACGCCAGCATGCCTCTATACCTTTGGCAGAGTATATTAGGTCCTCTCGATGGGGCGTATACATCGGACTCCACATTTAGTTCATGTGGTTTTATGTCGGTTATTAGTAGCTCCCACAGTTCAGTCAGACTCTATTGCATTGACCACATTTACAGTTCATTCATTATTCAGTCAACATGTTATAAATTGGTCATTGCATTCAGTTAGCTCCGTATTCAGTATCTATATAATGTTCAGATTATTTCATTGCTTTATTGCTTTGTTCAGTTATATGTTCTTTCAGATTTACTTTATCCTACCTGCTCAGTACCTTTCAAGTACTGACGCATACGTGCGCTACATTTTCTCGTGTTGTAGGTTGAGGTTCTCAGTATCCAGATCACGCTTAGATCGGTTCTCGATCTTCAGTTCAGCAGCATCAGTGGTGAGTCCTCATTCTTCGAGGACTAGTGACATGTTTATCTTTATCGCTTTTAGTCTTTAGTTTCAGTATTGCTAGATCTAGTTGGGGCATGTCCCAACATTTCTAGTCAGTTTAGAGGCTTATTTCAGACATAGTTATATTCAGCTTAGTGTTCTGAGTTTGATATTTCTTTTTTATTAAACTCTCAAATTTGCTATATTCATTTATAGTATATGGGTATTCCCCATCTTTTCAGACTTATTTATGAATTAGCTTCCGCATCAGTTTATTATCTTTAGTATGCTCATGATCATACCAGCATGGTTAGCTTGGGATCACTTGTGGTCCTAGGTCCCGTGTCCGTGTCTTAGAGGTAGCTTGGGGCGTGACAAACTTGGTATCAGAGCATTAGGTTTAAGTGTCTTAGGATGTCTGAAAAGCCGCACTAGGTAGAGTCCTTTTCATGGGTGTGTAGTGCGCACCACATCTAATGAGAGGGAGGCTACAAAGTGTCTTTAGGAAAAATCTTCATTTTCTTGTTACTCTTATCGTGCGTAAGGTATGATCTAATTCCATTCTAACTCGACGTTCTACGTTTCAGTGATCATGCCTCCTCGTAGAGCTTATGTCAAGAATGCGAATGCCACGAACGCAAACGCAGCTCCTCCAGTTCCAGATTAAGAAGTGTCAAATGCTGAATTCAGGAATGCCATTCAGATGTTGGCTCATAGTGTCGCTAACCTGAACAATCAGCGGGTTCAAGCTCCTGTGAATGCAAATGGTGGATCAACAGCAGCAAGGGTCCGTTACTTTGTTAGGATGAATTCGCCTGATTTCTTAGGATCACAGACTGGTGAAGATCCCCAGAATTTCTTGGATCAGATCCAGAAGATCTTTGAGGTAATGCAGGTCACTGGGAATGATCGGGTTGAGTTAGCATCTTACCAACTTAAGGATGTGGCTCATATCTGGTATACTCAGTGGAAAGAGAACAGGGGTACAGATGCCGCTCCTATTACTTGGGATTATTTCAGGGAAACCTTTCTGGACAGGTTTTTCCCTATAGAGTTGAGAGAAGCAAGGGCCCAGGAATTTATGAACTTAAGGCAGGGTAACATGACTGTCCAAGAGTATGGGCTCAAGTTTAACCAACTCTCCAGGTATGCTCCTCACATGGTTGCTGATTCCAGGGCTCAGATGAATAAGTTTCTGTATGGAGTGTCAGACTTAATGAAAACAGAGTGCAGGAATGCTATGTTGTTGGGAGACATGAACATCTCTAGGCTCATGACTCATGCTCAGCAGGTTGAGGGTGATAAGCTTAGGGAACAGGCTAAGGAGACTAAGAAAGGAAGAACAGGTAACTATGAGTATTCCCAACAGAAATCGGGTGGTGGAAATCGCTCGTAGTTTCAGCAGAAGTCTTTAACTCCAGCACCTTCATCAGCTAGTGTTCCATCCCCCAGGTTCCGTAATGATCAGAAAGGTAGGGCGTCAGGCTCTAAGTCTCAAGGTAGTGTTTCAGGCACCAAAACCTACCCAACTTGCCCGAAATGTAGTAGGAACCATCCGGGCGAGTGCCTTGCAGGTAAGGAAGGATGCTTTGGGTGTGGCCAGTCTGGTCATAGATTGAAGGATTGTCCTTCAAGACAAGGTCAAGGAGGAAATAATGGTAGAGCTCAGTCTACAACTTCAGCAGCACCAGCAGGTCGCCCGACTCAGCAGGGTAACTCTTCTGGTACTGGTGGCGGACAGCGCCAAAACAGGCTTTATGCTCTTCAGGCTCGTCAAGATCAAGAAGATTCTCCTGATGTAGTCACTGGTACGTTACGAGTCTTTGATCTTGATGTTTATGCATTGTTAGATCCAGGGGCTACTTTGTCTTTTGTAACTCCTTATATAGCAGTCCAATTAAGTGTTAGCCCAGAAACCCTTTCAGAACCTTTCTCAGTCTCTACTCCAGTCGGTGACCCAGTTATAGCTAGACGGGTATACAGAAATTGCCCTGTCACAGTCTCTCAGAAAGTCACCTCAGCAGATCTTGTAGAGTTAGAAATGGTAGACTTCGATGTCATTCTAGGTATGGATTGTTTACATTCATGTTATGCCTCAGTTGATTGTAGAACTAGGATTGTTCGTTTTTAGTTTCCAGACGAACCAATTCTAGAATGGAAGGGTAGTAGCTTAGCGCTTATGGGTCGATTCATTTCTTACCTTAAGGCCAGAAAGATGATCTCTAAGGGTTATCTCTATCATCTAGTTCGGGTTAAGGATTCTAGTTCCGAAACCCCAACTCTTGAGTCAGTTCCAGTGGTTAATGAGTTTCCAGAAGTGTTCCCAAAAGATCTTCCTGGCGTTCCTCCCGAAAGGGAAATAGACTTTGGAATTGATCTCCTTCCAGATACCCAGCCTATCTCTATCCCTCCTTACAGAATGGCTCCAGCTGAGCTTAAGGAATTGAAAGAGCAATTGAAAGACCTTCTAGATAAGGGATTCAGCAGACCCAATATTTCGCCATGGGGTGCACCAGTGTTGTTCGTAAAGAAAAAAGATGGTTCTCTCAGAATGTGCATTGACTATAGGCAGTTGAACAAGGTCATAATCAAGAATAAGTATCCTATCCCCAGGATTGATGACTTGTTTGACCAACTTCAGGGTGCTAGTCATTTCTCAAAGATAGACCTCAGATCAGGTTATTATCAACTTAGAGTTAGAGATAGTGACATTCCGAAGACAGCCTTCAGAACTCGGTATGGTCATTATGAATTTGTAGTCATGTCATTTGGACTAACCAATGCTCCTGCAGCTTTCATGGATTTGATGAACAGAGTGTTCAAGCAGTACTTGGACTTGTTCGTTAACGTCTTTATTGATGATATCCTCATTTACTCTAGGAATGAGGAAGAACATGCAAGTCATTTGAGAGTTGTTCTGCAAACTCTCAAAGATCAACAGTTATTTGCAAAGTTTAACAAGTGCGAGTTTTGGTTACAATCAGTTGCCTTCCTTGGGCATATTGTGTCTAGTGAAGGAATTCGAGTAGATTCCCAGAAGATAGAAGCAGTGAAACAATGGCCCAGACCTACCTCTGCTACAGATATCAGAAGTTTCTTGGGTTTAGCGGGCTATTACAGATGGTTTGTGGAAGGATTTTCATCCATAGCCTCTCCATTGATTAAGTTAACTCAGAAAAAGGTTAAGTTCCAATGGTCAGATGATTATGAGAAAAGCTTTGCAGAACTGAAAACTAGGTTGACTACAGCTCCTGTCTTGACTCTACCAGAGGGTTCAGATGGTTATGTGATCTATTGTGATGCATCCAGAGTCGGCCTGGGTTGTGTGTTGATGCAGCGAGGTAAGGTTATAGCTTATGCTTCTAGACAGCTTAAGGTACATGAGAAGAATTATCCAACTCATGACCTCGAGCTAGCAGCAGTGGTGTTTGCACTTAAGAGTTGGAGACATTACTTGTATGGTGTTCACGTAGATGTGTTCACAGACCATAAGAGCCTTCAGTATGTATTCACCCAGAAAGAGTTGAATCTTCGCCAGAGAAGGTGGCTTGAGTTCCTCAAAGATTATGATATGAGTGCGCATTACCATCCGGGTAAGGCGAATGTAGTAGCAGATGCTCTTAGCAGATTATCCATGGGTAGTGTATCACATGTTGAGGAAGAAAGGAGAGAGCTAGCAAAGGATGTTCACAGACTTGCTCGCCTAGGAGTTCGTCTTATGAGCATATCAGATAGTGGTGTAACGGTTCAGAATGGGGAAGAATCTTCTTTGGTAGTAGAGGTTAAGGAAAAGCAAGAAAGTGATCCAATCTTGCTTGAACTTAAGGGTGCAGTCCACAATCAGAGAGTGGAGGTTTTCTCCCAAGGGGGAGATGGTGTACTTCGCTATCAAGGTAGATTGTGGTTCCTGATGTGGGTGAATTGAGACAGCATATTCTCGCAGAAGCCCACAATTCCAGATATTCTATTCATCCAGGCGCCACTAAGATGTACTGTGATCTGCGAGAAGTCTATTTGTGGATTGGTATGAAAAGAGATATAGCAGATTTTGTGGTTAAGTGCCCCAATTGTCAGCAAGTAAAGGTAGAACATCAGAAACCAGGGGGTATGACTCAAGGGATTGACATTCCTACTTGGAAGTGGGAAGTGATCAACATGGACTTCATCACAGGTTTACCTCGTACTCGCAGACAACATGACTCCATTTGGGTGAATGTTGATAGGGTTACTAAGTCTTCTCGCTTTTTGGCGGTCAAGACAACAGATTCGGCGAAGGATTACGCCAAGCTTTACATTAATGAGATTGTGAGGTTGCATGGAGTTCCTTTGTCTATCGTCTCAGATAGAGGTCCTCAGTTTACATCTCATTTCTGGAAGTCATTTCAGAAAGGTCTTGGTACTCACGTTAATCTTAGCACAGCATTTCATCCACAGGTGGATGGTCAGGCAGAGCGTACCATTCAGATCTTAGAGGACATGTTGAGAGATTGTGTGATCGACTTCAAGGGTAGTTGGGATGATCACCTTCCTCTTATTGAGTTCGCTTACAACAATAGTTACCATTCCAGCATTCAGATGGCCCCTTATGAGGCATTGTATGGGCGTAGATGTAGATCTCCAGTTGGTTGGTTTGAAGTACGTGAAACAGCCTTGATAGGACCAGATTCGGTCCTTGATGCTATGGAGAAAGTGCAACTCATTAGAGATAGACTTAAGACTGCTCAGAGTCGCCAAAAGTCTTATGCAGATGTGAGAAGAAGGGAACTAGAGTTCCAAGTTGATGATTGGGTTTTCCTGAAAGTGTCACCCATGAGGGAATGATGAGATTTGGCAAGAAAGGAAAGCTCAGCCCCAGATATGTAGGCCCTTACCGGATCTTGAAAAGGATTGGTAAAGTGGCTTATGAGTTAGAGTTGCCAACAGATTTAGCAGCAGTGCATCCAGTCTTTCACATTTCTCTTTTGAAGAAGTGTATGGGTGATCCAGCATCCATAGTACCATTAGAGAGTGTGGCCGTGAAAGATAGCCTTTAATATGAGGATGTACCAGTTGAGATTCTCGATCGTCAGGTTAGAAGGTTGAGAAATAAAGAAGTCGCTTCAGTCAAGGTTTTGTGGAGGAGTCAGTTCGTAAAGGGAGCTACTTGGGAAGCAGAAGCAGCCATGAAGTCCAAGTATCCTCACCTCTTTCCTTCCAATTCCATTCCAGCTTGAGGTAATAGTTCCTCTTCACTTTTTCAGTCATTCATGCGAAAATTCAGTCTTAGAATCATGTTCCTTCAGTTTGTACTTGCATTTTCAGCGTATTTGCATGTTCTTGAAACTTAGTTCAGTTAGAAATTCAGTTCTCAGTGTTTAGTGGTAGGGATTGCAGCCGTCTCCCTCTATTTCAGCTAGATTAGTCTTCATTCGAGGACGAATGGCCCCAAGGGAGAGATAATGTAACACCCCGTATCCAAAACGAATCAAAAATGTAGATTTTGAGAAGTTGCAGGAGCAACTTACGGTCACCATCCACGGACCGTAGGTCAGACCATGGCCTATGCTGGTGGTCCGTGGTTCACCACTGCAACCCCTCCCCAAACCAGCTCAGAAAATTGGCTAAGTCCCGACTCACGAACAGACCCACGGTCCGTAGATCAGACCACGGTCCGTGGTCTGTGTCCGTGGATCGAGACTTCCCTTACCAGCCTCTGACACAAACTACGGTCGACCAGCACGGACCGTCAATCGATCCACGGTCCGTAGGTCTGACCGTAGATGAGGATAAATAGCCAGTTAGCTGAAAAATCTGATGGGTCAACTTCAGATGGTTATACCTCTTAGCACACAATGAATTATGTGTTCCATGACCTATGGTTAGATAGATAATTGAATTATCTTTCCAACGCCACCAAGTTTACTAAATTTTGACATCCGAGTAAAATGTTATGCCTGTTTTAGTGAAGCCCTGTCGGGCAGCTCGACCTACGGACCCAATCAACGGACCGTTGATTGATTGACGGACCGTCAGTCCATTCCGTCTGTCACTCCGACAGCAATTAATTCAGGGGTCTTTTGTTCTTTTCCTATTTCTTTTAACCCCTAAGATACATCGTTTAGACCCTAAATCATGAGGTTTTAATTAGTTTAAGCCTAGAAACATAACTAGAACTTACCTAAGTCAAATCATTAATCAAAATTTAGAAAAATTAGAAGCAAGAGAGGAGAAAAAGGTCAAGAACCCTAGTTCAAGAACGCAGCGAGGTTCCTCCAGTTCCAGCCCCAAAAATCGAAAGATTTCTCCGTGGAATTCATCACCAGGTACGTGGGATTTCACTAGTGGGTTCCTTTCGCCCATTAGGTCCCTAGAATTCAGTCAGATTCTTGATTCCCTTATTATGAATATACCTAGGGTTTTTAGAATTACAGCAGATCATCATGAATTAGTTATTTAAATATTCCAAATCAGATTATCATGTTATTGCTCAGTTTATCGCATGAATTTCAGAACCCTAGCTATGTATTTCTTTAGTTCTTGAATTACACATGCTAGGTCAGATATTTCAGTATTCAGTTATACATGTCTCAGTTTATGAATGCATCATTATCAGATTAATTGTTGCATTCTCAGTTTGCATGTTGAGTTTCGAGCTATTCAATATTTACATAAACTCAATCATAATGTGTTAACCACTTAATCTATTGGGAGTAGCATAATACCAAGTTGGACTAGGGTTTCAGCGTACCCATATAGTCCCAGAACTACGAGCCACAAAGGTGTAAGTCCCCTCTGTGGGCAACATCAGTTTAGTGATCACGCCAACATGCCTCTATACCTTTGGCAGGGTATATTGGGTCCTCTCGATGGGGCGTATACATCAGACTCTACATTTAGCTCATGTGGTTTTATGTCGGTTATTAGTAGCTCCCACAATTCAGTCAGACTCTATTGCATTGACCACATTTACAGTTCATTCAGTATTCAATCAGCATGTTATAAATTGGTCATTGCATTCAGTTAGCTCCGTATTCAGTATCTATGTCATGTTCAGATTATTTCATTGCTTTATTGCTTTGTTCAGTTATATGTTCTTTCAGCTTTACTCTATCCTGCCTGCTCAGTACCTTTCAAGTACTGACGCATACGTGCGCTACATCCTCTCGTGATGTAGGTTCAGGTTCTCAGTATCCAGATCACGCTTAGATCAGTTCTCGATCTTCAGTTCAGCAGCATCAGTGGTGAGTCCTCATTCTTCGAGGACTAGTGACATGTTTATCTTTATCGCTTTTAGTCTTTAGTTTCAGTTTTGCTAGATCTAGTTGGGGCATGTCTCAACATTTCTAGTCTGTTTAGAGGCTTATTTCAGACATAGTTAGATTCAGCTTAGTGTTCTGAGTTTGATATTTCTTTTGTATTAAACTCTCAGATTTGCTATATTTAGTTATAGTATATGGGTATTCCCCATCTTTTCAGATTTATTTATGAATTAGCTTCCGCTTCAGTTTACTATCTTTAGTATGCTCATGATCATGCCAGCAGGGTTAGCTTGGGATCACTTGTGGTCCTAGGTCCCGTGTCCACGTCTTGGGGGTAGCTCGGGGTGTGACATGAAAGAACATGAATGGGTGGCTATGATGAGACCAAATGAAGTTGCATAGACAATATGTGAACTCTTTGCATCTCATTGTGATTATCCATTTATTAAATCGATTATCTTGTGATTACCGTTGCACACTAGCAATAGTGTGGAGTCTTGTTAGACTTAAGTGTTGATGCCTTGTGTGATAAGCTTACCTAGAACCATGCATGAAAACACCTAGAATTTCTCATGTTGGTCCGGCTGACTAAGTAAGACTTTCTCTTGATATGATCTTAGGCAACTTCGAAGAGTGTGAACCAATTTGACATATACCTCTTTTGTGACTTACCTTGTGAGCGTGTGATTCTCTCTTGAACAACCTTTGAGTCTTACCCTTCTTTGGAAGAAACTTGATGAAAACTAGACCTATCTTAATCCATTACCTGTAATCCTCTTCAATTGGGGTTAGTTGAATAGCCAACTTAGGCCAAGAGCCTAAGTTGGGGGTGTGGTGAAAAGATAAGGGCGAGTCAAAAACTGCAAGGAAAGTCTACTCTTACCCATGGTTTTAAGAAAAATGGAACCCCTCCATACTAAAAAAAAGAGAGAAAAAGAAAAAGAATGAAAAAGAAAATTGTGGAATAAAGTACCAAAGAAATAGGGTTCCGAACAATCCATGGGAAGTGAATAATAGGATGACCTATGATGCACTAATGAAAATGATGAAGGAAAAAGAAAGGAATAGTTGAGAGCACCACATTTCATGAGGATAAAAGTCACTGAGCCTAAATGACCATACCGTTACACTCAGCCCCGTTACAAGCCTTATTAAGACCTTTTTTATCTTGAGAAAGTCGAAACAAATATTGATTGGAAAATACGGAAAACCTATGGGTGAAAGCATGCATGTGTTCATCTTTGTGAGTGTAAGCGTTGTATCTGATTCCTGAACTTTAAATTGATTTTACCTTTGCGTGTGAAAATGGAATCATCATTTGTGTGAGGGCATTCGAAGGCTTTTGTTGAGCTTGAACTTGCATTTGAAGCAAGTATTGCGAGCTTGAGAATCTTTGGTAATAGTGTGTCACAACTTGAATCTTTGAGAACACAATTGATCTTTGCATAAGTAAATTGAGTATTGTTGTGTGCATTCATGATTGAGTCTTGGGTAGCACTATTCGAGACACCCTTTTTAAACGGCTGAACTTGAGTTCACTTGAGGACAAGCAAAAGTTTAAGTTGGGGGTGTTGATGAGTCCACAAATTGGACTCATTTAGGGCTATATTTTAATAGAAATTGTGTCCTCAAATGCATATTTTATCTCAATATTTGATCAAAACCCTTAAGTTTTAAGTATTGGATGTTTGAAAGAAAGCATGGACACTACGTCCTAAAAAGGAATGAAAAGGCTGAGAAGAACGAAGAAATGAAGGCATGAGGATCGCCGAGTCCACTTGGCGAGTTGCCGAAGGGTCTTACTTCACCTTTTATTCCAGTGTGCTGAGCCTTGAAAGAAAGGATCAAGTCGGCGAAAAAAAGGAGCAGTCGGCGCATCGCCGAGAAGTTCCGCAAAGCAGTACCATGTCGCCCAACGACCCAGAGAACGATGATGAACTACACCAAAAGTCAAATCGCCGAGTTGATCGGCGATTTCGACTAACGACGCCGAATGATCCTCTGCATCACAAATTTTTGAAAGCTATAAATACTAGTTAGAGTTGTAGTTTTAAGAGCCGAACAATTATTATAATTTTCATATAGAATAGTACTTTTTGATATTTTTTTCTCTAAGTTTGAGAGGGTTTTGAAGACTTGAAGTTCCAAAGGGTTTCATCTTCAAGATTTGGATTTGGGTCTCTTGGATTCTTCAATTTTGGCCTGTATCAAGACTTAATTCTTCATACCCAATTGAATGCAAGCTCAATTTGGTATAAATTTCTATCTCTTAGACATGTGTGGCTAAAAACCCCAATTCTTCGGGTGTGATTTAGCGAATATGGGTTAAGATAATTGTTAGGTCTTGCTTGTTGATAATCTATTTGTAGTTTAAATGTGATTTCATTTAGTGGTTGTGAATTTAATGAATTTGTAGTTGCAAATACAATTTTAGTTATGTGTTTTTGGCTAGCTCGAGAGAGAGGTCGTAAAACTAAGACCACTAGATTGATTGCCAGTGTGAGTGAGTCGACATGAGGTTCAGCTCGAGAGAGTGAACCCTAGTCACATTTCCACACACTCAGCTCAAGAGAGTGAATGTGTTAAGGCGTAGGCTGGTCTTCATGCGGCAAGTGGGTGTCCGAGAGGAACGCATTTGAAACGGGGTAAGTTTCTCGAGAGAGAGGTTATCCCTCTTAAAGTCTAGCCTAGTCAAAATTATTCTATGAATCTTCTATCGAAAGCACGTACCCAATAATCTTGCTTAAACCGTATTCCCGCCACATCCCAAGGATCCCCTCCATTACTTAGAAACCCTTGTTTATTTTGTCATTTTTGCTCACTAGTGACAAAACCCCATTGTTAATTGACACTCTTGTGTCCCCCTTTTTAATTTACAATGTTTTTAATCGTTAATGTCTCTAACTACGACTAGTTAGAATTAAATTTATTTTTCAATTAATTCTCAAAACCACTCTCTTGGGAACGATCTCAACCCTTTGTTGGGTTACTAAACTATTATACGATCGTACACACTTGCATCGGAAGTTGTGTCTTGATTACGCAAACATCAATGACCCCGAGATATTGCATGTGCCCAAAGATTGCATTGTGCCCGAGAATTTTATATGCTCAAGAGTTGCATTTACATTGATTTTGGGAATTATATTGAGCCCAAGAACTACTGGAGCTACTGTTGTTTCGAGTCATGAAAGTCACGTGGAGCTCAAATAAATACATTTGTATGGAGCTTCTATCGAATCTAGCCACAAGTATCAATATATGTCTGAATTATATCAAAGCAGATACACTCTCTTTACTCATTACTTATGTCCCGAAGGCATAATCCTCCAAAGGCACCATATTTCATGGCAAGCGGCCATCATATCATGGCTTAAGGATTTAATTTCTATTTATCATGATCTGAAGGTGTCATAGTCTAAAGGAGTCATTTTTTATGGCCTACAGACAACATTTTCATGACCCGAGGATTTAATCTACACAGTCTTAAGGCAAATATCATGGTCGATATGGTAAATTGCATCATGTGTACGTTTACCATGCATTTGATATCTCTGCCCTAATCACTTAATTTAGTCATATCACAAGCTACAAATTTGAAGAGACTAACATATTGCAGAGAAGATCAATTGCCCTTTACATTTGACCATCGCACTATATATAGCACAAAAATGCCCTCTAAACTTGTCGCTGCCCATATGATCTTTTGCACTATTCATTACATCTCGTTGCTCTAATCTCATCCATTCAAGTCGCTATTGTCCGCGTTCGAATAACATACTGTTATTTCAATTTTAGGAGCTTCGTTTGTACCTAAATCTAGAACTACATACGACCTGATTCGCATAATACTAGAGATATGTAGGAAACTTAAAACCAAAGTCTCGGTCATGCCTTTTTTCCCAACTATATGTCATTTCAACGGATCCCACGGACATCTTTTCCTTAGTCAGACAAAATCAGCTACTTAGTCAACATTGGTTACCCTATAATTTATCCCTCATTCTCATGAAACCAAGGGGCAACTGTAGACACCCAATTTTGACCGGCCTATAACCATTTCTGAATTGCTATTTGATTAAATATGTGGGGTAAAACTTTTTCTCCTTATTTTATGGGTTCAAAATTTAAAGTAATTTTATGTAAATAATTAGATTTTGATATTCATGATTTATAAAATTTATTGTACTTATTATTTTTATCAAATAAATATTTTATTAATTTTATTTATCGATTTTCAAATATTTGAAATAATTATTTTAATTATCGGTTTAAGGTTTAAAATATTTAAATGTACTTATTTTATATAAAAATTAATTATTATGTGTAGTACATGATTAATTAAATATCAATTAAATTGATATTCCTTTAAATGATTTAAATCCTAGCCCCATCTATTAGATTTATTTAATTCATGGCACTTTTCTTATTCAATTTCAATTTTCAATTCTAGCCCTCTCAATACAAGCCTTATTTCAATTCTAGCCACTTGGTCTTTAACACCCCGAAAATTTCTAAGTTAAGACTCAACTCACTCTTCATTTACTTGTCGGGCCATATTGGGTGATTCTTACATTGCCCATATGTGTAAAGGTACATTTCTTTGTGTGGGAATGATTTTGGATATCAATTAAGGTCACTAGAATCCCCTAGCACAAAGTAGAGTTAAAAGTTTCCTTATCGATTAAGTTTTGATGTAAGATTCTACTTGGGTCAACTTCAAACGGTCATATCTCTTAGAATATAAAGAGTTACGTGTCTCATAACCTATCAAATTAAAGATATTTAAATCTACTTACCAAAGTCACCAATTTCACATCAATACAATTTCTAAGTAAAAAGTTATGACCATTTTAGTAACGAATATAGTGCAGTGACGAATTAGTCGATTGGAAAACATTAAAAAGAGTCTTTTTGTCATTTTAACTCCAAGAAAACCCTAAACAAATTTCTTGACTAATAAAAGGCTCAAAACAATCATATTTTCATCTTTTAATCCATCATTCTCTTCTCTCTCAAACCCTAGGGAAAACCCCTAAGGAAAAATCAAAGTAGAAGACTCCATTTAAGATTTTTTTAATATTTTTCAAGATTGAAAAAGATTTTTCAATCCTCTTATCTATTCGACTACCCCTCATACTCAAGGTAGTTGAAAATTAAAGCCTAAATTCTTATGGATGAGTTACTCTTAGAAAAAGTCTTCAGAAAATTCAAGAGACCTCAGAGGGACTTAAAAGAAGCCAGTGAGTGAGCTTAAGTGTGGAGATTCGAAAGAATACACTTTTAATTCATATGCATCGCCCGTTCAAGCTAAAAGTGAGATGTGTTCCCACACTCATTTACCTAAACCTCGTTTCAGTTGAGACCCTTATGATGAAATATGGTTTAGAGCTTGGGTAGTGTTTTCACCTGAAGATATAGTATGAGTTACAATGTTACAAGTAGTAGTATTAAAAGTGCCCAGAGTTAGAAGAATGAATGCAGAGGTATAGTAATCCAAGAAAGGAAGATAGTGATGAGTCGAATTATGTTGTTGTAGTCATGCACCTAGTAAGTTATTAATGAGGAGTTTTCACTTAAGAAGTGATCAGTTTGTGTAGATTTCATGATAGAAGGCAGAGTAAGAGTTACTAGTATGGATGAGTTAGAGTATACTTTTACCAGAATGGAGTTTATTTCAATGGAACATTGTGTTAGTGAATGCCAAGTATAGGTATTGCATAAAAGAGTAGAGTATTCATGAGGTAATAGATCTAAGCAAAGTTTGTGATATTTAAGGGGGAACCCATAATATTCAAAGGGTTATAGAACTAATAAGGAAATGATGTATAGCGAAAGGGTAAATAGTACTTAGGTTGTGAAAGGAAGTATGACGGTAAATTTTAAGTATGAAGACTAGGAGGTAAAGGTTGACTAATATTCATGAGGTCTTAGTAGGTGTGTGTTTCTTAATTTTTATCCAGTAGTTGTAAGTTAGTATAGTAAGCAAGCAATCATGTTGATATCTGGGATTAGTAATAAGCATTAAGCTTGAATTTGAAATGAGAGTCGTGGTCAAAAAGAATGGCAACATGAGGGTGATGATGTTAGTTTTCTGGTAGACTTTACATAGAGTAGGAGAGGAATTACGAGGTTAGTTACAATGAAGGTGAGTGGTACAACTATGGGATTCTAACATTGAGGTAAGAGTAGTGAAGTGTAGCTAAGTCATTAGAGTAACAAGAGTATTAAGAGGTGTACCCGAGGTTGTATGTAACCAGATGAGGTTCTTATTAAGTTTCTTTTTTTCATATGTGCCTAGATAATATATTTGCGCTATCAATGTGGAATAGGCTGATGTAAGCATTAAATTTTTTTCCTTAAGAGTTAAATGAAGCGGCCTTATAAACCAATGAGAAGAGGTTAATAGAAGCATCTTAGAAAAAGGTCTTAGAAGGAATCTTTGTACCTGCTTATGCAGAGTTCAGTAGCCATAAGATAAGACTTTCCCAAGTATTAGAGTAAAGGGAATGTAGAGCAGTGTGAAGATGTTGAAATACATCCATAGCTTTCAAGTGTCAATTTCAAACCTAAGGGGGAGATGATAGGATGTGAAATCAAGTCAAGTGCTGAGGATAAGTTAGTGATGTCTTCACAAAGAGTTTTAGAGATATATCAATCTGTTCATAATCTTGCATATTCCTCAAGCAAAGCTATTACAATATCTTATGGATATTCCTAATATAAGAGTTGTGTGTATGACCTATACTCATACACTTTAGAGAGATTCACATCTATGCTCAGTTTTCATAATGAGGGGGAAAAACTTTAGCCCATTGACCTCGAGCTTATCCATAAACTTTTGGATATCAGTCTCATGCTATGAACCTATTCATATAAGCAATCATGACTCTCAATATGTTCAGTCTCACAAATCCACGAAATACTCTCAACGTATAGTAACATAATGTTATGTCATGCATATTCTTATATAAGAATTCTCGAATGAATCGTGCTTATGATATTTCACCCTAAAGTCTTTTTAGTAATCATTTTTAGTTTTAGAGAGTGGTGTTGTTGATAGTAGTTGTGTGATGATGGAGGAGAAGATTGCTATTTCTTATTGTGATAGTGATGGTATGTTTATTCCATCTATGGTTATGAATGTGCAGGAAGAAGGAGATAAAGTTTTACAATGAGTAATAAGTCAGCTTCCTCGTGGTAATGCATGAAATTTCAATTGGTAAAGATGATGAGAGGATGAGAAGTTATTAGAAAGAGCGTTAGTAGGAATCTATGGAGTTGTTAAGGTTCTACACTTGAATGTGGCATTGTTAACATGTGGACAATGTGTGATACATTGGGTTTTTCATGATATGAGCTCAAAGTTAGCTGAATGTAGTGCTAAGGAGTAGTCTTCTTGGGATGAAATTTCCTATAGAGGTATAGAACCCGAATCTTGTGATTTATATCAGAATAATCACCCTATGTTAAGTTCTTTGTAATTCTGAGTAAGAGTTGCATACAATAAGAGTAACCCCTTTTCCATTCTCAAACCAGCCGTTATTCGAGGATGAATGATCCCAAGGGGGAGATATTTTAACACCCCAAAATTTCTAAGTTAAGACTCGAATCACTCTTCATTCACTTGTAGGGTCATATCGAGTGATTATAAAATTGCTCATATGTGTAAAGGTAAATTATTTAGTCTGGGAATGATTTTGGATATCAATTAAGGTCACTAGAATCTCCAAACCACAAACTAGAATTGAAAGTTTCCTTATCGATTAAGTTTTGATGTAGGATTGTATTTGGTTCAACTTCAAACTATCATATCTCTTAGAATATAAAGATTTACATGACCCATAACCTATCAAATTAAAGGTATTTGAATCTACTTTCCAACGCCACCAATTTCGCATCAATCCAATTTCAGAGTAAAAAATTATGACCATTTTAGTAACTAATACAGTGCAGTGACGAATTAGCCGATGGGAAACATTAAAAAAGGTATTTTTGTCTTTTTTCCCCCAAGAAAATCCTTAACAAATTTCTTGACTAATAAAAGTCTCAAAAAATCAGATTTTCATCTTTTAATCCATCATTCTCTTCTCTCTCAAACCCTAGGGCAAAAACCCTAAGGAAAAATCAAAATAGAAGACTTCATTCAAGATTCTTTCAATCGTTTTCAAGATTCTTCTTCAAGGTAAGTCCTTCTCCAAGAATTTCATTCTTTACAACTCAAATTACTATACAATTATGAATCACTAATGAAAAACATAATTCTTGGTCATAGAGATTTCAAGAAACTAATTCAGGAATCTCAAGAAATGTTTTCTTGATTATTCTCCTTCAAGTTAGGGTTTCAAGGCTTATAATCAAGTTTTTTATCAAGATTCTTCAAGAACCTTGTTCTTCCAGGTATGTAAAGCTATCATAATGCTGGACTAGTTTGTCCTCACACCCTACATCTACTTTCAAATCAGAAAAAGAGTAATCTAAGATTTTATCCCTAGATTTGAGTATTATGAGATAAGTTGATTCGAGTTCTTGAGTTCGTGTTTCTTTTTGAAATTGTATTCCTAATTATTGAATTGCTATATGTTATGCATTAAAATTCTTGAGTTGATTCATTCATGTCTATATTTCAGCATGAACCCTATGAATTGAGTATTTTTGAGAGGAGAAATATCGTTGAGTTATGAGTTTCGAGTTCTTGAGTCTTGAGTTCTGAGTACTGAGTTTCCTTATTGCTATTAAGATCACTGAGTTGAGTCGTTCATGTCCATAATTCCAGTTGAACCCTATGATCTGAATTATAAATTTTGAAAAGTTTTTTTAAAAGCCAACACTTGAGTTCTGAAACTGAGTTTTGAGAAAAGAGTTTCTAAAACATGATTAGTATGACAATCGAGTATGCCATCAATATATCAGCAATGGTGTATCTAGTAAGGACAAGGGGTGTCAAGGGACACAGCTTCGTTGGAAAAAATTGTTATATATATATATATATATATAGTACAGTGTTAATTCTTGACATAAGAAGTCGTGTAGCATAGTTGGTTTAGTGTATCATTTGTTGCATGTAGGTCGTGAGTTCGAACCTGGACATTGTTTCTTTTTCTTTCTTTCTTTTTCCATTTTTTCTTTTCTTCCTTTGCTTTTAATATTTTATCTTTTGATATATTTTATTAAAATAAATATGTAGCACTATTATATTTTGATGAGAATGTAGGCAAGAGTATGCGTTAGTACAATCAAGTACTAAATATGATGGCTAGCATAAACAAAATAAACGTAAGCATTAGTCAACATAAGACATAAGGCATAAGAATAAACAATACATATAAAACATCATAATGAAAAAGGAATACTTCCTTAAGTAACTTCACTTATCTTTATCCAAGACTTAGGTCATCCGCCTCTAGTCAAGCATACATCATGGAAGGCATATCTAGCAACACTCCAAGCAATCATCATCATAACATAATCACATTAGTCATACTTACTTTTAAAGACATGGGGATTCGACTCAATGCCTAACTTACAAAGGCTAATGGGTATTCGCCTCTTGCCTTACTTACTTTTAGATTGCGAGTACTCACCTCTACAGCCTCATCATATGATGCAGGTACTCGCCTCCACATCATTCCATAAGAAGCATGGGTACTCGCCTCCATGTCCATTCATCATAATAAGAACGTGGGGACTCACCTCTTGTTCAAGTCTAAGGAGTAGGAGAATCGCCTCAAATCCTTTCATATGGAGGTCAAGGGTAATCGCCTCTAGCCTCATCATTCGTTAAGCATTTTAGTCTAGATTCATTTTAGGTGAGAAATCCTTTCAACCTAGAATCATTCATGTGAGTATTCCTTTCACATTTATTCAATCATGCTTATCAATTCATTGTAGGAAGTATCTCTTCGACATCATAGCATTAACAATCAACAATGCATAGTCTAGGCTTTACTCTCAAAGCACTACATCTCATGATCATCATCTATGCTTTACTCTCAAGAAATTAACATTATGTTCATCATATATGCTTCAATCTAAAACAATTCTAATCATAATTCATCAATCCTATAAGGAGATATCTAGCCCATAGAGTTTCCCTTACATGGCATCAAACCCAACATATCAATTCAACCCTAAAATCATAGGATAGGCATGGGTACATGTAATTTCATCCTAAATACATACAATTATATCAATTCAATCATAATCAATAAAAATCCACTTAATTGTATCTACATTCATCATAACCCACAACAATGGAAGAAACCCTAACTAGAATTGGGGGAATTATTTTTCAAATTGTGGAATTCTAAGGACTCCATGGAAAGAAGGATCACATGGATGAAAAGCCATCTTACCTTGATTACAAAGCCCTCACAATCTTGAAAATTAGGATACTTGACCTTGACCTAGCTTCAATCTCCTTCTTCTTCTTCCAACTTCGAGAGAGAATATTTGAGAGGAGTTTTAGGAATTCTTTTGGGATTTTGAGAGAATGACTTAATTGGAGGATTTTGGGGGTTAAAATCACTTATATAGGTGTTTTAGACTTAGGCAAAACGATACCACATTGATTTAATTAAAACCAAAAAAGACCCTTATGCCCCTAAACTTAACTGCCAAGCCTGATCCACGAGACCACGACCGACGAACCATGGATGGACCTACGGTTCGTCCTAGTCAGACGTTGTTTGTTGTTAGAGATTTCTGGCCAATCAACAGATGGTTGGACCACGGGACGTCGATGGATCTATGGTCCGTGGGTCCCACTGTGGTCCATGCCTGGACCATTTCCGAGGTTGCTTTCCACTACCCTACCTACGGTCTATAGTTAACCCACGGGTCGTGGATGGCACCTCCAATTTCCCTAAAATCTTCTATCTGCCTCGTTTTGAATCTGGGGTGTTACATTATCTCCCCCTTGGGATCATTCATCCTCGAGTGAGATTCTTAGCACTTTTCTAGACAAAATGGACTCACGACTAGTATCCCATCATATATGCAACTCGTCTAAGTGCATATAACAAAGGAGGAACTTCATCTCCAAGCTAAATAGACTCAATGCTCCATAAGGAAGTAGGAACTACATCTAGCAGCCCAATATGCATGAAGCTTAATATTTCTCATGTTCAAGGAGGAACTATCATCTCCAACTCAAAAGCAATGCTCAACACAATCTCATGGAGACTAAATGCAATTCAATCTCAAAAAACACAAATTCAAGAAGGGGATCTCCACTCCAAGTTAACGCATGTTGTACAACTTATCTCATGAAGTCTATAAGCAACTCATACTCAATACTCAACAATATCAGGAAATAATTCACAAAAGCCACTTTCTTTCAAATCTTAAGTTTTTTCATGAACGTGCAAATTTAATGAAATCATGGAAACATATACAACAAACATGACTTCAAACATAAACAAACCAAGAGGAACTCATTACCTCAAGCTAGAATAGGAGGAAAAAGATTAGGATCGGGACATCATATAGGCCTCAGCCTCCCTAGTAGCACTCTCAACTAGATGGTTTCTCTGCAGCACCTTAATGGAAGCAACCTCTTTGTACCTCAATATCTTGACTTGCCAGTCTAGTATCTCAATCGGAATTTCTTCATAAGAAAGGTTCTCTTTCACTTCCAACCCTTCTAGGGGAATTATGGATATCAGATCCCCAACAAACTTTTTCAACATAGAGACATGGAAAACGGGATGCACCGATGCCAACTCATTTGGTAAATCAAGCTCATATGCAACCTTACCAACACGTCTCAAAATTTGATATGGGCCTACAAAATGGGGACTAAGCTTCCCTCTCTTACCAAACCTCATTACACCCTTCATGGGTGAGATTTTTAAGTAAACCCAATCATTCACATCATATTGAAGGTCTCTCCTTCTAACATCGGCATAAGACTTTTTTCAACTTTGGGTCGTTCTCAACCTCTCGTTAATGAATCGAATCTTCTCTATAGCCTCATGAACCAACTCGGACCCTAACAAGGCAACCTCACCAACTTCAAACCATCTGATAGGGGATCTACACCTCCTCCCATAAAGAGCCTCAAACAGAGCCATACTCGAATGGTAGCTATTATTATAGGCAAATTCAATCAAGGGAAAATAGTCATCCCTAATTCCCTTGAAATCTATTACGCAAACCCTTAACATATCTTTCAATGTTTGGATTGTTCTTTCTGCTTGCCCATTGATTTGGAGTGAAAAATTGTGCTAGGCTTAACTTTAGTGCCAAGACCCTTTGGGAATGACTTCCAAAACTGTGAAGTAAATTGAGTACCTCTATCGAAGATGATGGACAAGGGCACTCCATGCAACCTTACCATCTCTTTTAAGTACAGCTTAGCATAATCTTCCGTTGTATAGGAAACTTTGACTGGAATGAAATGGGCCGATTTCGTCATTTGGTCAACTATAACCCAAATCGAATCATATTGGTGCTAAGTTCGTGGCAACGCTACTATGAGTTCATATTCAAATCTTCCCACTTCCAAGTAGGAATGCTAATATCTTGGGATAAACCTTCCGATTTCTGATGCTCAACCTTTACTTGTTGGCAATTAGGACACTTAGCCACAAATCCCGCAATATCATTCTCCATCCCATTCCACCAATAGATCTCCCACAAATCACGGTACATCTTGGTAGCTCCTAGGTGAATAGAATACCGAGAACTATGGGCTTCGGACCAAATTTGTTCCCTTAAGTCATCGACATTCGAAACACATAAACGACCTTGGTATTTTAGGACACCATCTCCTCTTTGGGAGAAAGCCTCTACGGAATTCTTTAGTAACACCTCTTTCAATTCTACTAAGGTCGAATCAAGACATATCTTTGCTTTAACATCGACCACGAAAGACGATTTGAAATCATTATGGACCATAATACCACCCTTGGTGGAATCCACTAGTTGAACTCCCAATCGGGCCAACCTATGAACATCTCAAACCAACTATTTTCTATCATCATCAACATGAGCAAAATTACCCATGGACAATCGACTAAGGGCATCCACCACCACATTTGCTTTACCGGGGTGATAGAGAACACTTATATTATAATCTTTCAATAACTCAAGACACCTTCTTTGGCGAAGATTTAGATCTTTTTCGATAAATATATATTGCAAGCTCTTGTGATCGGTAAACACATCAGCATGGACCCCATATAAATAGTGCCTCTAACTCTTTAAGACAAATACAATCATCGCTAATTCAAGATCATGGGTAGGATAGTTCTTCTCATAAACCTTTAGTTGCCTTGAAGAATAGGAAATCACCTTACCATTTTGCATAAGCACACATCCCAAACCCACTCTAGAGGCGTCACAATATACCATAAATCCATCCCTACCTTTCGGTAAGGTCAAGACCGGAGCGAAAGTAAGTCTATCTGTCAATTCTCGAAAACTTTTCTCACAAGCTTCCGACTATAGGAACTTGGAATTCTTTTGAGTCAAAGTCGTCAAAGTAAAAGCCATTTTCGGAATATCTTCCTCTTTCACCCTCAATTGGTGATAACCCGACCGGAGATCAATTTTAGAGAAATAACTTATCCCTTGAAGTTGATCAAATAGGTCATCTATTCTTGGAAGAGGATATGATGGTTACCTTGTTCAACTACCGATAATCAATACACATATGGAGTGAACCATCTTTCTTCCTAACAAACAACACTGGAGCACCCCATGGAGAGATACTCGGTCGAATGAATCCTTATCCAATAAGTCCTTTAACTATTCCTTCGACTCCCTAAGTTCCATCGGAGCCATTCTATAAGGAGGAATACAGATAGGTTAGGTATCGGGGGAGAAGGCCAGTCACAAAGTCTATTTCTCTTTCGGGAGGAACACCGGGTAAATCATCAAGAAAAACTTCAGGAAAATCTTTTACAATAGGGACCGACTCAAGACTAGGAGTTTCAAACTCCACATCCCTCACCTTTTCTATATGATAGACACAACCCTTCGAGGTCATTTTCATAGCTTTTAGGTAAGAAACAAATTGACCTCTAGGCATAGAATTTCCCCCCTTCCACTCAAGGATAGGTTTATTTGGGAATTGAAATTTGATCACTCTAGTCCTACAATCAATAGAGGCGTAACAAGAATGCAACCAATCCATACCCAATATGACATCAAAATCTATCATGTCAAGTTCTATCAAATCAACCAATCTAACTCTATGGGACAAGGAAATGGGACATCTTCTAAAAACCCTCTTAGCCACCACTGAATCGCCAACAGAGGTAGAGATAGAAAAAGGTTTTAACAATATATCGAGAATAATATCAAATCTCATAGCTACATAAGGAGTCACAAATGACAAAGTAGCACCCGGATCAAGCAAAGCATACACATCATATTGAAAGACTTTTAACATGCCCATCACTACATTTGGGGAGCTCTCTTGGTCACCTCTAGTTTAGAGAGCATATAAACGGTTCTACTTAGGAGCATTCCCACCCGAGCCACTTGGACCGGATGAAGGGTAGGTTTGAGCCCTACAACGAGTGTCTCCCACATTTCTAGTAACCGAATGACAATCTCTTACTTTATGATCCGTTTTTCCACACCCAAAACAAGCATTAGATCCTGTTAGACACTTTCCTTCATGATTTCTCCCACATTTAGCACAAATAGGCATCAAAGATTTACCACCATATCCTTGGGGTTTAGGGTTAGACACCCTTTAATTTCTTGGCCTCAGATAAGCATTTGTAGAACCTTGCCCAGAGTACCTTTGTCGGAATCTAGAACGACCCCGTCCACCGGACCTAGAAGGTGCAAAGTTGTCATCATCCACTCTAGCCCTTTTTGTCTCCCTAGATCTTTCCTAGAGATGCTCCTCATCTATTTGTTAGACGTGCACCATAAGGCGAGAGATATTCATGTCGTGGACAAGCATAGTGGTGTGACACTCTTTGACTACCATGTCGGACACACTCGACACAAACTTACTCATCTTGGCCCTACTATCCACCACAATGGAAGGAGCATACTTGGATAGGTGAGTGAACCTCAAAGCGTATTCCCTTACACTCATATTTCCTTGCCTAAGGTTGATGAACTCAAGTACCTTGGCCTTTCTCATCTCTAGAGGGAAGAATCTATCAAGAAATGCACTTTTGAACCTTTTTCATTCTATCGAACCCGCTTCCACCGACCTTGCCTTTTTCCACTGATTAAACCAAATCTGAGCAACCCCTTTAAGTTGGTAAGCCTCTAGTTCCGCCTTCTCTACCAAAGTTATACCCATGATAGCAAGTACCTTATAGACCTCATCAACAAACTCTTGTGGATCTTTCTCAAGTTTGGAGCCATAAAATTCTAGAGGGTTCATTCTCGTAAAATCCCTCACTCTTGTTGTCGTCATAACCACATTTGAGTTCACGGGAGCTACCACCTCTCTGTTAGCATGTGCCTTCACGGCTTAAGCCAAGACTTGTAATGCCAACCTAAACTCTGCATTAGTCACATGAAGGCATTGAGCCAAGACTTGGAATGCCAACCTAAACTCTGCATTAGTCACATTCTCATTCAATGGGTCAATCGGAGCTTGAGGAGGATCTTGGAGAGGAACCTCTTGCTCAACATTGCCTTCCTCTAACCTTCTAGCATTAGCCCTTCTAGTAGTCATATCCTGAAAACCATCAGGCACGAATTAGGAGAAAAACTTATAAAGTTAAACTCCATGGCACAACTTAAAGAAGTGAAGAAGTTTAATTTCCTAAAAATCTAATATCCTTTTATTCATAAATGTGGCGCGCTTCACATTATGAACAAGACTCTACTAGACATGGTTTGACACATCCTAGAACCATTTAAACCTTGTGCTCTAATTACCAAGTTTTTCACCACCCAGGGTACCCCCTAGATGTAACAAGGCATATAAAACCCCGAGAGGCCTCATACAAGCCACTTAGACCATCTCTAACCCCACTCTATTTTATTCTTCATTTTCTATATTTGGAGAGTAAATAGAGATTTGAGTCTCCAACAACTCTGGTTAGTCATCGTTTGTTATCAGAGATTATTGGCCAATCGACGGATGACTGGACCACGGTGCATCGATGAACCTACGGTCCGTGGGTCCCTCCGTGGTCCATGCCTGGACCATTTCTAAGGTTTCTATCCATGGCTGAAATGACCCAAAAGGTTCTTAAAAATGTGCTTCGGAAGTTACCGGAAACTTTTTTAGCTATATCAAAAAAAATTCATTTCGTTTTTCGAAAATCCGACTTCATATTCTTGTTTAGGGGGTCAAATTGAGTGGGAAATGGGTCTAACCCAAATTTTAGAGCAACCGTATGAAATTCCGAAATTTCCAAGTGAAGCCTTTTTCGAGGGTCTACTTTGGAGGGTCATATCTCCTAGCACACAAATAATTGGGTGGCCCATAACATATCCATGGAAAGCCCTTTGAGTTAGCTACCTAACGCACTTCGTTTCACCTCATTCGGAGTTCGGACGAAGAAGTTATGCCCATTTTCGTAAAATCTGTCCGGCAGGAAATGCAATTTCCAGTGAGCGTTTTTACTGTTCACCCGCCTCATTTTTTTTTCTAAGTGTTGGACCATTTTTCCAAAGGGCATATGTTATTTCCTATATACCATTAGTTCAATTCCCATCTCTAAAACATTTCCCAAAACACCTCTCCCATACTTAGACACATTTTCTCTCAAGTTCTCTCAAGAACCCTAATCCAAAACCTTCCTCAAGATTGAAGAGACTCTTGCTCCAAGTTCCAAGCTTCCATTGAAGACACTCTCAAGACCTTCATAAGAACTCAAGGTATGTGGTGTTGAACTCATGGGTCCTTCCACCCATAGTGCCTAGACTCTATTCTACTCACTAATTCATGGTTTAAGTTAAGATTCATAAATTAGTCTTGTTCTTTGTAATAATTTCCTGCACATTGAATTTTAAACATGAAAAGTGATTGTTTTGAGCATGTTGTGACTCTAGAACTTGAATCTAAATTTGGAATGGATGTGGAGATTTTCATGTGGTATTGTGGGTGTTAAAAGGTGTTGTTGTAGGTTGTTCACTGGTTTGGCTGCATAATTACTACCCTATTTTCCATGCTCTTTGATTCCATTACATGCCTTCAAGGTGTTTGACAAAATGTCCAACTATGGAGAATTGATGAATCGATGCTTTAAAGCTTGAGTTATGAGATGTATGGCAATCCAGAGATGTGTTGATGACAAACTAAGCTTGTGTATATGTTCATTCCATACGTGAGATTGCATTAGAGCCTAATGGGAATTTCCTATATAAAGTGTTGCATGACCATGCCCGGTCCGGGGGAAAAGAACCGGACAACCATGTGAGAGGTTTATATCTCACCACCTAGGATGCTTGGGGTGTGACCAACAACAACCATGTGAGAGGTTTATATCTCACCACCTAGGATGCTTGGGGTGTGACCAACATCAACCATGTGAGAGGTTTATATCTCACCACCTAGGATGCTTGGGGTGTGACCAACATCAACCATGTGAGAGGTTTATATCTCACCACCTAGGATGCTTGGGGTGTGACCAACATCAACCATGTGAGGGGTTTATACCTTGCCACCAGGGTGTCCGGGTGTGAACGGCATCCCCCATCCTAAGTTGGGGTTATAGATTGGTTGGATCATGCATACACATATGATATCTACTATTAGTATAGATTTACTTAAACATGTTTTGACTTCACTTTGATCATGCATCCTCATATTGTTATTCATAATGCCTATGAAACTATTTCTTGTATTTCGATTGTGTCCTTGTCTATTGTTGTGTTGCACCCCGCATACTTAGTACATTCCAAGTACTAACGCATATTTTGCCTACATGATGTCACCATGTAGGGACCGGAGCTACTCTTGATCCTTCTCTCCATTCACGTGGCTAGTACGGTGCTTATCCGAGTTTGTTGGTGAGTCCTCAATGATTCAAGGGCTATGTTATGTTTCCTACTTCTATGTTTTGAGACTTTAGCTTGCAATTGTATTTTGACTATGAGGGGAGCCGGTAGTATGTCATGGACCCCGTCCTATCTATGTATGTAGAGGTGTGCGTTGGACAAGTATTTTGTAAATGAGCTTGACTCTTGTTCTATGATGTCATTTTGAAATGGTTTGCCCTTAGTCCCTATTTCCCATTAATTAATGTTGATTGCACTTCCGCAACCGATGAAGTGTGATGACAAGTTTGAGAGGCTTGTTTGGGGTTCCTTCGGGTTCCTCATTCGCCATGTCACGTCTAGGCCCTAGGCTTGGGTCGTGACAATGGCCCTACCTAAGGTCCGTAGGTCAACCCACGGGCCATGATTGGCCCTCGTGGATGGCATCTATAATTTCCCCAAAAGCTATTATTTTCCTCATTTTGAATCTGGGGTGTTACACTATGTGTTCCCAGAGATTTCAATTTAATATTATAAAATGAGATTTCTAAATGAGTTATGAGTTCAAAAGATGTTACAAGAGAAGTTACCTCTTTTAAGAGAGTAGTTTGAGCAATTATCTCAAACCAGAGGAAGAGTTATGTTTTTAAACATATGAGTATGAGTATATATTATTGGGAGTAGTATTGAGCACCAATATGGGGACGAGTTAAGACAACTCAAAATCCTCATAAACCATGTATGCCAACATGGGTAAAGGATCATACTTTTTAGATGATTCCTTATTGTTTTTCAAACATAGCTTAGTGGATCCATTTAGTTAAGGTGTTCTATACCCCGGTAAGGTATAGGAAAGTTCTGGAAGTATAGGTGAGACGATGTATCATCACGTAGCTCATAGTGATGGCTGTCGGTTAGAGAATCTCCCAATAAAGTTAAAGTGTATTTTTATATATCACTTATTATGTTGAGTTCATAGATGAGAAAGTATTTTGTAAAGCTTTTAATGATTTAACTCTTTTATTTCTTTACATTCAGCTTGAGTACATTGTTATCTATTGCAGACCTTTCTTTCAATTATTTGTTATTCAACCATATTACATACTCATATATTCTATGTATTGATGTTGTTTGACCTGCATCCTTTTATGATGCAGATAGTTTTCATGATTATCAACATGCTCTTCGTTGAGATCATTCTACACTCCAATTAGCTTTGGTGAACCTTCTTGTATTGCGTAGGACTTCACAGTTACTTTCCAGTTAGTATTTTTTGAGGTGTCGTGGATCTTGTCCTGGCGTCCTTCCTTAATAGTAGAGGCTTCATAGATAGACAGTTTTGGAGAGTCTTTCAGTTTCAGATATTTTATTTAAAACTTATGTTTCATACTAAGTATATTCAGCAAAGTTTTGAGATTCAATAAACTGTTTTTAAACGTTTCTTTGAATTTGATGTTTATGTATGCTCAAGTTAGTCTTCCGCTTGTAGTCAGTAAGGATGAGGATTTGCTTGGGGACAAACGATGGTTCTTCAGTGCCAGCCACGTCCAGGGTGTAGGCTAGGTAATTGGTCAATTCAGCTTTAGCCTATTTTATTCCGATTCTAGATTATCATATATATTTCAACCTCAACCATTCATCCTTTAAATCAAAATTCAAGATCAAATCTGAGTTGTTCATTTTCTCTTAATCAACGTTTCACATCTCACAACTCTTTAATTTCCTTTTGATTCACTTAATACCCAAACCCTAACAATTTTATTTTTTTCTCCTCATCTGAAAGGAGGTTGCGCCACACCTCTCTCTCCTCTCCATTTTCCAGTGAAATCGCCGCTACTCCTCTTTCTCCCGTGGTTGGCAAAGGCAACAACAGTTATCACCCTCTCTCTCACCCTCTTTCCCTCCTCCTTCTTTTCTAGAAATATCCGCCATAGGCAGTCGCTTCATCTTTCCCTCTCTCCGTCCTAGCAAGAAACATCAGAAGATGGCTTCTCTTTTATCCCTTCTTCTTCATTTGACAAGGACAGTCGGCAAAATCGGTGAGGCCACCAGATGGCAGCCACCTCTTTCCTCTCTTCGTGAGAAAAACAATCGATGAGCCAGAATAACAACGAAGCGACCTCCGAGTGTTATAGGAACAAAAAAGAGAATTGTTGCTCTGTCACTTCAATATAGAGCTCTGGTCTAAAACAAAGTTTGGTCATGTTAAAGTCGAGGACTTTAGCTTACGAAAAGATGGATCTCAAAAAATTCGTCCAGGTTCGTTCCATTTCTGATGAAAAACTCATATTAGCTAATTTCTTAATGTTGAACTATAAAGGAGTCGTGATGTGTGTTAGTGTATGTCTACTTTTGTTGGATTTCATATTGGGTTTGAAATCGTTTATGATCGGCTGATCTTCTTAACAATGTTCATTGTTTTATATATATAATATTTTACTAATTGATGGTGACTAATCTCTCTTTGCCTTAATAAAAACATGAAAGAATTCTTGCATTGGATATTTATGGTAAAATCTTTAATTGTTTGGAAAATAACTTTACTCATTTGGCTTCCTTTTGAATAAGGAAAATACATTTTTTCAAAAAAAAAATCAAATTAAGTCTTTTTCCTTTTCTTTTATGCCCGTTCATGTGCTGTATAAAGAGATCATTTGCCTCATTATTTTCTCAAGCTTTGAGTTGGCAACAATATTCTCTACCCCTAAAAGAAAAAATTAAGAACTCTTGCAATATTTCGAACATTATTTCTCTGTCGTGTTGCTGTTTCGGGTTGGACATTTTGCTTAGTACTTCATTGCTGATAAAATAATCTATTTAATTCGATTGAACTTAATGTTCAAGATGCTGAAGAGTCACCATGGGAGGGAATACTAAACGAACTTAAATTTATATTTATGTTTTATTTAATTTCTATTTTTGGTCTTGTAATAACTTGTATAACTATGGGGGCTGCCTAAGGGGGGAAGGAATATACGTGCTAACTATTTTTTTATTTTATTATGTGTGGTTTTTATAGATAATCCACCTATATTACTTTATCACATATAAAACATGCAAGCATATCGGAATCTCTTAACTAATTGGTCTAAAATCAACCTTTGTTATTTAGAACTTTGTTAATTAATTAATTTATCATCGGTATGTGTTAAATTTTGTTATAATCTTGGAACTATTTGAATCTGGTCTAACAAGTGTTAAAGTTCAGAAATTGATTAGTAAAATAACTAGATATCATGCCTATAGGGGTTAATTATTTTTATGCTATACGAGTGTATAAATCGTGCATATAGGCCCAAATAATTATTGTCTTATTCTTTATTTAGAAACCTTGCCTCTAGGATTACTAATAAATCCAACGTGTTAACCAATCAAATTCTATCTATAGGCCCCTTAATATATTTTAGAATGTTAAAAATAAAATTTGTGCATTAATATTATAACTGCAGATTGTTTACTTGATTAGATACCATGCCTACAGGACTTAATAAATTTTTAGCATGTTGTGGAATATAAATTATGTATATAGGTTTAAATAATTTATTATATTTTATATAGAAATCATGTCAATAGGATCAATAATAATTTCAACATATTCACTCTAAGAAACCATGCCTATAGGACTTAACTAATAACACTAATGTTAATTAATCATATTAAATAAATCCAGCATGTTCAAAACATATTTTAATAACTTAAGCATGTTAATTAATTAGTCAGATTTTAATAAACCTTAGTATGTTAATAACTTTCAGCATGCTAATTGATTAGATCTTTTCTTATAGATTCGAAATTCCGGCATGTTCATAATTAATTTTTCGCCTGTAATAATCAGTATAGTAATAATCTCGATTAAAATCTGAACTACTTTAAACTGATCAGCCCCTATTAAATTCCGCTTGAAATAAATAAATTGTGCATTGTGTATAACTGTTTTGCCACTTAAACTCAACAAATAACTTTTTATGTGTCTGCAATTAATTTTTTGCTAGTTATGTTAAAAATTGTGTTGGTTCAAACTTATTATTGAATTAAATCAACTTCTGTCTGGTAATATTTCTACCCTTTTGATATTAATTGTTATGATGCTTGTTTGTGCGCACACACGTTCACATGAGCCCTTTCACCTTTTAATTGTGTTTGCAAGCATGCTAAATAACCTAACCTAGAGGTCAATTTCGGATTTTACGTGCTAAGTGTTGTCATGTATGTTTTGCCTGGCGATAAGGGGCCTAATTACGCAACCTATATTTTATTTTTAGTCTAAAACCACCTTAATAGAAGTCAAATGCCTCTTGGACATTAAGTGGGAACGCAAGGCACCTTCTAGGACGTTATGCATGCGGAAGGGGGCAGAGGTAGTTAAGCCCTTATCGGACATGATGGATATTGACACAAGTTGAAAATGACAAAACTCGGATTTTGTCTTCCGGTTAATAAGCAGAGCGCTGTCCGATAAGTGTTAGGTTAGTGGAGTTGACATTTCCCTTTCCTTTCCCCTTTTTATTTGTTAATAATTATAATTTCTTGGGTAGTTTAATAAAATAAAATCGGTTTTTTTATCTACTTGTGTATTTTCTGTCTTCTTGCTTATCTTTCTCTAAAAGTTTTTATGCTAAGTATTGGTATTAATTGTCTAGGTGTTCATGTATCTTATCACTTAGTTTAATAAAAATATTAATAAATAAATGAATAGTGACCTTAATTTCTACTTGTAACCCCCGCATAAATTGTATGAGATACGGCCGGGATCCACATTTGTGGACCTCAAGGGGTGCTTAACACCTTCCTCTCGAGGTAATTTGAACCCTTACCAGAATCTATGGTATCACAGACCCTTTAGTTAGATTAGTTAGGTTAGTTAGGTGCCCTAACTCTCCTATAATTTGTTAGGTGGTGACTCTTCTTTTAAAATAAAACCTAAAAGAGTGGTCAAGTCATTGCACCAAACCCGTTTTGCAAAAAAGGGGAACGACAGGTGATTTAAGGCTAAACTTTTGTACTTCAATCTAGAGATTGTGGGTCATAACTTCATTCGATGTTGAAGGATTCTTCTTGATAAATCAATTTCAAAGTCTTTTTATTAAGGTATCTTTTTTTACTATTTAATGTGAAACTTTTTCTATTTTGATTTGATTCACTTGAGCTGAGAGTTTTTCGGAAATAGTCTCTCTACCTCCATAAGGTAGGGATAAGGTCTGCGTATTGTCTACCCTCCCCATACCCCACATGTAGTATTACAGTAGGTATGATGATGTTGTTTTTTGTATGAAACTTGCTATTGTTTGAAATTTCTATATCGTTTGCCTTTGATAAAAGAAATTTACTCCAGTCATGTTGAAGCTTTTAATGCTTTCTAATGAAACTGATTTTTTACTCAATCTTTGTGGAAGCTTTCAATGGCTTTGTTTACTACTCCATCAGTCCATTCCTTTTAAGTTTCTCCAAGAAGAATGTTACATTTCTATAATTAGAAATAACTTAACTTTGAATTCCACTTTTACCCTTAGTAAAATGTTTATAGCCACACAAATATCTATGTTTTGTTTCTGATGACATGTTTTAAAAGTCCTTTTTTCCTTAAACTTTGTGTCAAGTAAAATGGTGCCACATAAATTGGGACACAAGGAGGAATTCTTTTTTGTATGCTATCCATGACTTATTAGAAATCTATGGTTATTGAACTGGTGGATGGGGGGTTATTTATTTGTATGTGATCATTTTATTTGTTGTATGTCTTAGATTCGAATATCTTTCTTATATGTATATCTCTGGTGTGGAGGTAATGATAAGCTCCAGGTTTGGAGACAAACTCTAGAAACTAAATGATTCAAGTTGAGCAGGATCAAAATAAAATAATTGAAGTGTAAATTTAGTGATGCTACGTATGAGATCATGCATCATGGAAGTGAGTTTGATGATCACATTATCTCCAAGAGAGGATGTTCCAAGTATCTGGGGTAGTTAATTCAAGGTAATGGGGAGATCGACGAGGACGTCGCATATTGTATTGGGGAAAAATAGGTGAAGTTAAGGCTCGCATTCAGAGTCTTGTGTGATAAGAAGGCTTTCCAAAGTGTAAAGGTGAGCTCTAATGAGTAGTGGTTAAACCGACTAGGTTGTATGAGATTGAGTGTTGACTAGTCAAAAACTCATATGTTTAGTCTTTAGAAGATGAAAAATTACAAAGATGATAATGTCGAGGTAGATTTGTGGGCATACTCAGAGGATAAAATTAGGAATGAATATATATCTGGAACAAGGTAGGAGTTGCCTTTATGGTGAATAATATGAGGGAAGCAACACTGAGATGGTTTGTACATGCGAAGAAGAGAAGTGTAGATGTTTAGTGAGGAGGTATATAGGTTGGTAATGATGGGCCCCAAGAGAGGTGCAGGTGGGCCGAAGAAGTATTAGGGGAGGTATTTAGACAAGATATGTTGCTTCTTTAACTTACAGAGGAAATGACCTTAGATAGGAGGGTCTAGAGGTCGTAGAGTAGGGTAAAAGGTTAGTTAAAGTTAAGTTTTATCTTCCTTTCCTATGGTATAGGATTGGTGGTCATACTTGAATCTTCTTTCTTATCTGTGGTATTAGAACTATTATCGTTATTTCTTATTATTCAATCTTGATTATCACCAGTTTTATTTGTTCTTTGGTTATCACATTATTTTGTTGTCATTATTGTTCTTACCTCGCTATGTTGGGTGTTTCTCTCATTTCACATTATTTCGTTGACATTACGACTCTTATTTATGTATTCCCTTTTCCAAATTGCTTTATTTTAAGCCAATCGTCTAGTGGAAAGTATAGATAGAGATAAGTTTTGCTACACTATACCCTCCCTAGACCCCATTTGTGGGATTATACTAAGTATCTTATTGTATATCTCTGGTGTAATCCTTATTTCCTTACTCTTATGACTTGCATGGGCTGGTTGTGGAAGAATGAATAAGAAGAGGACTTGATTTTTAATGATGGGGGCATTTGGGTCTGGAAACCTCAGTAGATCTATATTAAAAGATGGATACAAGTGTGGCAAGTGTATGATGTAGACCTATGTCATATATTGATGTGTCGAGAATATAAGGAAAACTAGGATTTAATGAGATGATGAAGTTGTTTGTTAGAAGGCCACCTTGTAGGCTCAAACTCAAGTCATCAGATTAAGGACGGAGAAATATTTACCATTCCACTATGAGCCTTTTGGTTGGCTAGAAGACCAACAATTTAACATATAAAATATACTCTACCTTCAAAAATGTATCTAGTCATAGGAACCATAAATTCAAGAAATTAAAGTTAAACTATTGTGACTTGTGACAACAGAAGGGAAGACTTGAAAGTAACAACTAGGGGATTGAAAACTGGAGGTTGGGCCATTTTTTTCTCAAGCCATCCATTTGCATCATTATTGCTACCAATTCAGCGTTTTCTATCTTGCCAACTTTTTCTTTAGCTAACAACATGAGTTTTTGAGCTTCTTGAGACTTTCTTGTCGTTCATCCGTGATTTCTTTCTGCCTGGTCCTTATAGCTTGAAGTAATTCTTCTAACTCTCGACCTTGTTCCTCCTTTTTCTCATACTTCACTTTCAACCTTGCTTCTGATTTAATACAATCATCTAGTTTTTTCATGTCGTCTTCGGTTAAGAACTCCTCATAACTTGACTTGGCTCATGCCAAATCCCTCCATTTTTTAACCATGACAGGGAATTCATACTTGACTGTTAGCAATTTCTTGGCTTGTTCATCGGTAAACAATGATGAGGGATTATCATTCAAAGTAGCAATTGCACCATTCATTTCTTACTCTTTCGCCGGGTCATTAATGAATGCTTCCAAATGCAGTCTGATGGAGCAATCAAATATCAACTTTGTGAGTGTTTGGGCTAAAGAAGTAGTACTATTGCTATGGAGGCCCTATTGTTGATTGGGATTCTTCTATGGTAAAGACTTCAAGTATGATTGAACCATGTGCAAAGTTGATTCAATGTCCTTTATAATGATGAACTTCATCAACACTTGACTAAGAACCGATGTGGTTGCTTGAGCCTGACAATATAAAGCGATACTTTACATAAATTCATATGACAATAACAAGAAAATGCTAAACCAGAAAAGATATCAAATGTCAATTGAGTAAACCATGTTTGCCAAAAAAACTAGAAGTGAAGCATGTAGAATAACTTCGGCAATTCTTGTTTTCTCATGCTCACTTGGGGAAACATATTATTTATTAAGTTTTGATTAACAAATAATCTTCATCATCGATCTTCCTCAGTACTTTACTACTCAAATGGTGGACTAAACTATGCAAATGCTCATTATTATTGATTTTTGGTTTGTGAACACATATTCAAATGGTGGACTAAAATAGACACTTAGTTTTATTCTTAATCAATGTTTAATATATATATATATATATATATTTAAAAAGACAACCCGATACATACTTGAAGTCTTTACCAATAAATTACTGAGCATTTGAATACTTTAGTCCACCATTTGAGTAGTAAAGTACTGAGAAAGATCGATGATGAAGATTATTTATTAATCAAAACTTAATAAATAATATGGTGCACCAAGTGAGCACGAGGAACCAAGAGCTGCTGAAGTTAGTCTACATGTTGCACCTCCAGTTCTTTGCTAATATAGAGGACATTGAATCAACTTTCTAAACGGTTCAGTCATACTTGAAGTCTTTACCAAAGCAGTATGCCAGCCAACAATCAGGGCTCCGGAGCAATAGTACTACTTCTTCGGCCCAAACACTCGCAAAGTTGATATTTGATTACTCCATCGGACTCCCTTTGGAGGCATTCGCTAATGACCCAATGCAAGACTAGGAAATGTATGGTGCAATTGCTACTTTGAATGATAATCCCTCATCGTTGTTTGGCGATGAACAAGACAAGAAATTGCTAAAACTCAAGTATGAATTCCTTGTCATGGTTAAGAAATGGATGGACTTGTCACGATCCAAGTCAAGTTGTCAGGCGTTCTTGACGAACGTTGAAGAGGATAGGATAAAAGTAGATAATTAGATTAGATCAAAAGCAAGGTTGAAGGTGGAGTATGATTAAAAGGAGGAACAAGCTTGAGTATTGGAAGATTTACTTCAAGATATGATGACTAGGCAAAAAGAAATCATGGATGAACACAAGAAAGGTCTCGAGAAGCTCAAAATCACATGTTGCTAGCTCAAGAAAAAGATGGAAAGATAGAAAGCACTAGAAATGAATTGGTAACAACAAAGATGCAGATGGATGGCTTTAGGATAAATTGGTCCAACATCCAGTCTCCATTCCCCTAGTTGTTACTTTCAAGTCTTTCCTTCTTTCGTCACAAGTCACAATATTTAACTTTCTTGAATTTGTGGTTCCTATGACTAGATACATTTTGGAAGGTGGAGTTATACATTATCTGTACTTATAAATTGTCGGTCATCTGGCCAACCAAAAGGCTCGAAGTGGAATTGGTAAATATTTCTTCGTCCTTAATCTGATGTCTTGGGTTTGAGCCGTGATTAGTCTTTGTTATGGAGCCTCTACCCTTTATGTGGTACTTTTCAATATGGATATGGATATTGAACACTCAGTGAGCACCAAACAAGAAAAAAAGAAGGAAATATATCTTTAGAAGAATGAATTATGCTTCTTTCAGTCATATGGAAATATCACCTAAATATGTTAGATTGTTGCACAAATCTATAACAAAATATATCTCCTTACAATAGAGTTCAAAAATGTAAAAATCTCTACATTGATAATGAGTCAAAAAAAAGTAAAATAAACAATCTTGTTTTGTTAAATAAATTTTATTTATTACTAGTGAAGAATGACAATGCAGGAATTTGTTTTTTGAAAATTACATTCCAATGTGTATAGCTCTAAACCAATTGAACTATGTGCACCTCCCTTTTCATGTATATACATATTTAGTAAAAAAAATTCAATGAAGTATTATCAACTGACAACCCTTGAGTCTTTTTAAATCTACCCCTGCCAAGTTTGAATCTTTAAAGTGTTAGGAATTGAAACTTTAGAGAAAAAGATAAGGTTCAACAGAGGTAATTTTTATTCATTTTCAGCTTTCAAAAGGTAGATACACATATATCGACATAAGCTTTTCCAAATTTAATAGAGGACCATACATATTCAACCACTATTGACTTTCTCACAAAACATATTCATAAAATAAGGACTACCTTTCCTTTACATACTTAACATAATATTTTTTAAAAAAAGAACCATTAAACAAAATCCATCTAGAAATATCTCATTTTCTAACACTCCTCCTTAAGATTTTTCTTGGATACTCCCAACTTTTCCCTTAGAACTTCATATTTCCCCTTAGGAATAGCCTTGGTCATGATGTCTGCAGTGCTGATCTGAACTGCAATGAACAAGTTGAACTTCACCATCCTTCTGTGCTTGCCTGATAGTGTGAAACTTCACATTTATATGCTTGCTACGACCATGTTGCACTGGATTTTTGGCCATAGTGGTCAGTCTTAATGACAGTAGCTTCAATGTCATTGTTCTCTAGATCACGTAGAATCTTTCATAACCATAGAGCCTGATTAGTTACACCAGCAGCAGCGATGTATTTGCTTCTGCAGAAGATTGAGCTACCACCTCTTGCTTCTTTGAATTCCTCGAGAACATGGTTGGACCAAGTATAAAAGCATATCCATAAGTGTTTTTTATATCATCAATGCTTCCTACCCATTCATTGAATAACCCCTCAGTTGCCTTTGCTCTTTCCTTTTGAACCAAATACCATAATCAACAGTTCCTTTGATATGTCTCAACACTTTTTTAGCAACACCAAGATGAACTTGACTTGGAGCTCGCATAAACCTTGACAGAAAACTTGCCACGAACATAAGGTCAGGTCTTGTTGTTGTCAAATACAACAGACTATCAATTAGACTTCTATAAACGGTTGGATCAGCCATGTCGCCTCCTTCAAACTTCGAAATATTTCCATTGTGAACTAGTGGGGTCGGTACAGACTTGCACCTCTCTATCTTGAACCTTTTAGAATATCCCATGCATATTCTCTCTAAGAAATGAAGATTCCAATAGTAGCTTGATGAATCTCTATTCCCATAAAGTAACTCATTACACCCAAATCTGATATTTTAAACTTGGTCTCCATTTCTTGCATGAATTGATTCACCATAGCTTCATTGCTTCCTGTTGCGAGAAGATCAATTATTCCCCTTCATTACCCAAGGTTTACAGAAATATATCCTCACTCACAGGATACAACAATTTTACTCACCAACATATCGGTACGAAAATAATGGTGCTAGCAAGCCACTCAAATGGTGCAAAGTACACTAGAATACTACATTTAGAAGAAAAAGAAGGAGGGGGAGGAGGAGGAAGAAGAGGAAGAAAAAGAAGAGGAAGAAGAAGACGAAGAGGAAGAAGAAGAAGAAGAGGAGGAGGAGGAGAAGAAGGAGAATCAGGAGGAGGAGGAGGAGGAAAGATGAGGAGGAGGAGAAGGAGAAGGAGGAGGAGAAGAAGAAGCAGGAGGAGGAGGAGGAGGAGGAGAAGGAGAAGGAGGAGGAGGAGGAAGAAGAGGAGGAAGAAGAGGAGAAGGAGGAAGGAAGAGGAGGAAGAGGAGGAGGAGGAGGAGGAGGAGGAGGAGACGAAGAAGAAGAAGTAGTGAAAAGTATGAATTATTTCTGAAAGTTTGCAACCTTCCAAAACAGTCACAAAGACATGGTTGTTCCTAAAAGTTTGCAAACTTTCAGAAAAATCATTAAAAAGTGATTAAAAATTTAAATAAAATAGGATTTTTTTAAAATAAATCAGATCGTGCAGAGCCAATTTTGGTTGGGTCGTTTCGGATTGGCCATTTAATGATTAATTAATCCAAAAAATAATCTTTGGATTGATCATTTTTAAAGTCGTAGCTGAGCAACAACGACGCGAGGGGATCCCCCTTTCAAACCCATTAAACAACTAGTAGAAGTGTATGTTGCCATACCGAGCGACCACGGCACGAGGGGTCCCTCTTTCCAATCGATTTAACAATTAGTAGAAGTGTTTCCTTATTTAAACACTTAAACTTTTGTTTCCACCACCAATGTTGGAGAATTGATTTTACTAAAGCATAAAAGAACACTGCATATTCCCTCCTCTCATCTTCTCTCCATTTCTCATTTATTTTTACTATATGCCAACATCTTATACTTACGTAATTTGTACATGTCAACATGCATGTGCAGTTGTTTGTAAATGCAGTCATGTAATATATGGATGGGATGATTAGCAATTCTTGGGGCTTACGAGCTATTTAATCAATGAAATGATTTTATTATTATGGTTGCAGGATATCTATGAACAGCCAAAAGTTGCTAAACGTGGTGAGAAGGACAAGATTAGTAATTATGTCATTATTGGATTTAAATATGATCTAGATAAAGACTAAAGTAACCTACATGCTCTCTGTCATTTCTATATTTTTCAAATATTATTTTTTTGCTTTTATCACTTTAGGATTCCTAAAATTTAACTCTCCCTTAAAAAAGAATGACATATTTTTCTTTTTAATTTATTTGAAAAAAAATATTTTTTTTACTTTTTTAGCAACGCTTTAATTTCAGTTTTCTACGTGACATGTTTAAGGCCGCAAGATTAAAGGGCATTTTGCTACATTTGACATAACTTTAATTAAGGATCATAAGATTAAAAAAAAAATTCTTAAACTCCGTATCAAGTCAAACTAGATTATTCTTTCTTAAACGAAGAGAGTAGTAAAAAAGTATCACCCAAAGTTCAAAATTTATATTTTCATGACCAATTTGGATACTAGAACATTTGTTCTCTTGATCAGTTACGTGCCAAAAATATAGAAACTTTTATAGGAAGAATTGTTGATTTGATGATAATCCATGTGTTTGTTGTTTATTTGTTTGGTTGCTTTCTATTTTGTCAAAGGTTTTATATTGGTTGAATTTGGTAGGGAAGAACAAAAATGAATGTCAAAGGAAACGGTTGTGCTTAGATCACAAGTGATGGAATACTTACACAAGCAGCCACCAGTTAAATCCAACAAAAAAAGCTCCAAAAAGGAAAATACAAAATATTCCTTAGCTTGGTAACACAAGGAAACTACCAAATACCCATCATATCACACAAAAGCTACAAAAACTACTAATTAATAAGTAGGCTTGTTTGTCAACAGCAAGAGAAGAATATTAGTATGTGTATGCAAATATACTCCAAACTAAACAAATAAAAAGCAATAGTGCTTAGTGGACTCCACATCTTCTAACTAAAAAGATATTCCACGAATTTATTTGTTCTGTTTTGATTTTATGTGTAATTTTTTTAAAAAGGATACTTTTTTATCGTAAAATCTTATTTTCTCTGTTTATTTTTAATTTTCATTTTTTTACATGACACCCATTAAGAAAATAATTATTGATATATGTATTTTACTATAATATCCCTATTAATTAATGTTAGTATTAGGTCTTGAAAAAATGTTATAGAGAATAGTTTTAATGCTAAGGGCAAAACATGCAAAAAAAAAAATTATTTTTTCTTGATATGTCAAAGTGATAAGTAAAAATGAAAATTTATTTTAGGAATAAGTGACAAGTAAAAGTAAACGGAAAGAGCACATAAAATGTATCAAAAATATTTTTAAATTTTGTTATCTTAAATATGTGATGTAAAAAGTTAAAAATAAAAAGTTTTCAAAAAAGAAAAAAGATAGTCTTTTTTAAACAGATTAAAATAAAAGTAAAAAAACCGAAGTGAAATTTTTTTTATATTCTGGTACAAAAAGTTTAAGATTATTTATAACTACAATTTTGATATTATTTTTATATCACATTTCACGGGGAATAACTATTTCAGAATAAAGTTTTAAAAGACAATAATTTTTTTAATTTAAACCTTGTTTTATAGATAAGCAAAAAATTACAAATTATGTTTAGCCTTCCAAACTTTGTACATGATCATTGAGTTGAGATTGTAAACACTACGCATATACAAAAGGCTAGATACTATCAAGAAATTTATAAATTTTTAGAACCTTGGCAGCTTAAATATATTTGTGGCCTAAAATCAAATTTGAATTTGTTATATAAAGATAAGAATAATGATCAAGACACCGAATCGATATTTGTGCAATCACTTAGTTTAATTGTAATCCTTGTAGGAGTGTATGTGTATTAGTGTTCTCATATGAGTTTATGTCTAAGCATTGTATTAGCTAGCATAGAACATCGTGTTAGGTGAAGTTTACTGTAATAGTATCCTATACAAAGGAGTCATTGTAATCGAGATTATAATTATTAATACACAAAAAAAAAAAAAATCTCCTAAACTAGCTTGACAATTCTTCATGGTACCAGAGCTCTAAGATCACTTGTCGTTGTTTATGTTTTTAAACTGAAAAAAATGATTTTCTCTCCAAAAAAAATGCACCAACAAACATAACCAATACTCTCTCTACATCATCATTGAACCATATGATTTGCGTGCTTTGTGTTCTATAAACTCAAACCAAGTAACTATTTGATTTGAAAGGTATAAATGTTCCAGCTTATCCAAATTTTAAAGTTGACGTATCTCATCAAAGAGATTGCACCACAATCGACATCAGAAAAGATGGTTGAAATTGCTTCTGAAAAGGTTGTTTAGGATAGTAGTAGTGATGGAGATTGGGAAGAGAAAGATTTCCTACTTAGAATTTGAATCTCAGACCCACTAATGGAAGAGATCTAGCATGTACCTTATAGTAGGATTCTCTACTTTAATTTCAAGGAGATAAGGGCATGCTAAATTTCTAATAGGAATAACCACACTACTTTAAAGTGTTTTTATAGGTAGGACTACTCATTTTAATCTATTAATAAACTACAACAAGCACTAATTGTCGTAAACTTACAGAAGTCACCTGCAAAGGATGACAACATGCATGTATGTGGACTCAATGTTTAGTAATCACATGACAAATAACTCACATAACTTATCTGATCTTAAAGGCTGGCTATCATGAATCAGATAAAATCATTTTCAGAAATTGTTCATAATTGGATATCACACATGTTGGAAATTCAAGTAGATCAGGACTGAAACTACAGAAAGTCCTTATGGTACCTAAGATCACTAAGAACTTGATTTCTACAAGATTGTCAAGGATAACAGCTCATTAACTTTTGAACTTAATGAATCTGATTTTGTTGTTAAGGATAAGAAGACAAAGACACCAGTGACCATAAGATCTACGAAAGGTGGACTCGATGCATCAGGAGATAACAACCTCTATGCCTTGACTGACATACAAGACTGAAAGAACTCAGATATCATATGACATGATAGATTAGGAGACCCTAGCTTGAAGTCTTTAAAATTTTTGAGTAGAAATAGTTTCATTGTTGTTAATAGCTAAAATAAGGTGTAGAGCTGGTAGTTGATCTCTCAAGATGTACTGGTCAACAAACAGACACTTGTACAAACACTCAAGTTATATCCAGCATAACAAATGAAGATCCACCGAGGTATCAGGACACCATATGATGATAGGTCACAAGGAAAAATTTGCATCTACGTCACACTTGTTTCTTGTTATAAGTAGAGTAAAGATACAAAAAGAACAAAGAACCATAAAGAAATTAGCTTAGTAATCTCCCCATTGGCTTGCAGTAATGCAAGAAGAAATTGATGTACTCCACAAAATCATACTTGGATACTGGTTCCAGAACTGTAGGTTTGAATATGATTGATTCTAAGTTGGTGTTTAAATCTAAAGTAAAGGCAAATTACTCCATAGACAAATACAATGAAAATCTTGTTGCTAGATGTTTCTCTCATCGTGAAGGAGTTGACGTTGATGAGACATTTAGCCCTGCGGATAAAGCCACAACTATAAGGATAACACTCCCAGTCGCAGTCAGCTCAAGATGCATGGGAGATAAGACAGTTAGATTTTAAAAACGCTTTTTTGCATGAAAAAATGTACATAAGTCAACATTTAGGCTTCACTGATTTCAGGTATCTAAATCATATGTGTTTGTTAAAAAAGGCACATTATGGCCATAAATACGCACCCCGGGCCTTATTTGACAAGTCCAATCTTCATTTACATCATCTCAGCTTCCTATGTAATAAAAATTAAATCCCTCTTTATTTACAATTCATTGTGTGAGAGGCACTATCATTCATATGTTTTGTTTAGATGAAATAGTTGTCACATGAAGTAATCTTAAGCTCGTCTTAGAGATTGTTACAAAGCTTGAGAAGGAGTTGTCATGAAAGATCTTGTTGGACTTCTTCACTTCTTTCTAGGAATCGAGGTCAGTTATTTCCAGGAGGAATCCACTTGATTCTAGTTAAGTATGTTGTTGAGCTTCTTAGTAGGACAGACATGACAACGACAAAGGCAATGCACACACTTCTAGCACAGAAACATGACTTACAAAAAGATACTGTTGATATTACTCATGCAACCTACCTATCAAGTCTATTTATTCAATGTCCAAATAGTGAACATCTTCAAGGTGTAAAAAGGATCCTCAGATACATTAAGGGACTCTCCAACATGATCTTAGAATAATTTCACATTCACCATGCAAGTTATATGGTTATCCAGACGCTGACTGGGGAGATTGTTCCCTTACAAGGAGGTCAACTACATTTGGGCCTGATGAGGAAACTATCTTTTTTGTAAGCCGATAGAGCCACCCATGCTTAAAACCTCATTTAACAAGAAAATTCAACTTTCATGACATAACTTATTATAAATCAAGTTAGAATATTAACACTACTAAGAGAAATAAAGAAGAAACAAACTAGAAACAAACAAAATACTAGAAATAATATACATGAAAGCACATAAAGTAATAAAGATTGAGAAATGAGAAGTAAGAAAATGAAAGATAAACAATGTAAAAAAATATTTAAAATAAATTAAAATTATAAAGGATAGATTGTATATTAGAATAAATAAGGATAGAAAAATAAAAATTATCTTTTAATTATACAATACAATAAGTATTAACAACTCTCAACCTATTTGATAACTGGAAAAAAAAGTGTAATTACTTCCCATCAATTATATCTAATTAAATGCTGATCAAAGAATAACTCAGTGAGACAAATATGATAAAATTATGTAATTACACTCTTATAAAAATGGTTTTCCAAACAACCCCTTAAATGTTTTAAAAAGAGGAAATAGGCAGGCAATAAGCAATTTCCATCAAGTGCAAAGAGTTTGGAAGCAATAGTGGGGCCACAAAATTAAAGTACATCTTACCTACGTAGGCTTAAAAAAGTAGTTTTTAAGTCAAAAATAAAAAATCAAACTAAATAACTTTTAAGTCAAAAAATAAAAATTAAAGAGAGACCTACTTTTGGTTTCTGACTTATTTTAAGTCATTTTTTACTTGCCAAATACTTCATAACTTATTTTAAGTCTTTTTTTACTTATTTTAAGTTATTTTTTATATTTGTCAAACACTTTCAGAAGTCAAAAACTGACTTAAAAATAAGTTTGACAGACTTTTAAGCCAATCCAAACGGGCTCTTAGATTCATTTCACAATACTTTATTTTCCTTTTCTACATAATTTTAAAAGGATACTTATTTTATTGTTTACTATGTCCGTCTCATTTTATGTGAGGTAGTTTGATTCGGCATGAAGTTTAAGAAAAAAAAGAAGACTTTTAAAATTTTTGGTTTAAAATTAATGGTAGAAATTTGTGTGACTATAAATCATTTCATTAAGGGTAAAATTAACATTTTAAAGTTAAATTGTTACTTAATATAGAAATGTGTCATTTTTTCTAGGACCGACTAAAAAGGAAAAAAATCATATAAATTGGGACATAGTGAGTATTTAATAATTATTTTATTTTATTTTTAAATATATTTTTAATAAAAAAAAAATTATAGGCATACAAATATCTATAACTTATTTTGAATCACAAGTTATTAAAAACTCTTTTTCAACCTAACTTCATATTCAATCTAACTACTTTCACATAAATTGAGACCGACTAACTACTTATTGTGCAATGTGATTGGCCATGCCTGCATTTCTGTATTTCTAGTGTGGACGTTATAGAAAATAATATTTTGTGATCAATTATATACTCACTTTATTTTAACTATTTTTTTTTTCACTTTTACCCACAGTTTAAGAATGTAAAAAAAATATTTTTAAATCTCATGTATCTTAAATTAAAGATGCTAAAATGTACGAAAGCTATTTAATCTTGTAGTCTTAAATATACTACGTTAAAAGTTAAAATTAAGGACTTGCCAAAAAAAACATGCATTCTTTTTGAAAAAAACTTATAAAAAAGTAAGACAAACAAATTGAAACATAGAAAATTACTTCAAGATAATTGTTGAACAAAATATTTACTCAGAATAACATATTAAACATAAGAATTACCATCCATAAGAGAAAAAATCACAAATAATGTGACACTGCATTGATCTTAATTTGTTACATCTTTGTTTTTACTGGGGAAATTTAATATTCAAAAAATCTATAATAATGGGAAATAAAGTATGAGATTAATTAGATCAATTTTTTGTAGATCTAATTAATTAATTAATTAATTAAACTAATGTGGCAAACTAATCTCATCATCATCAAGATCATCTAATGAAAGGAACACTTCATCCAAACATGAAAGCTCCGGGTCATCATTTTCGTCGCTGTCACAGTTGCTTTCATATACACGACAAATTACCCATTTACTATAGTCCTGAACAACACCAACAAACACTAAAATAGTAAGAATAATAAGATTTTAACATAATACATTAAAATCTTACTTATACTTTTTTTCTCTAGTGTTCATACATAAAAATTACATTCCACTTGTAATTTTCTTGAGCCACAGTATTATTTTTGCGTTCAAATTTACGTGGCATTCTTCGAATTTTAAGAATCAAATAGTCAATGTTGATTGTGAATTCACGCATGAAATCTTTATATTTTTCAAAATAAAACTTGTGTATTTGAAAATTGCCTAAAAAATACTAGTATAAGTTATATAAATTGAGATATATAGGGGGAGGAGAATATTTTAAAAATATATATTAAAAAAAAGTACGGTCAAAGAATTAGACTTGCTTGAATCTTCAAATTCGTGGAAGACACCACAAAAAATGAAACAGAGAGAGTAATGTGTAAATATGTGGAAGCTAAGTGGACATACAGTTTTTGATTGACTTCTTCTTCTTCGACTGCTACTTGGTGAAGGTGAAGAATGAGAGATGTGGCTATATTCTTGCATTAGCCAATTGGTTTTATGGCCTTGTGGTGGCTGACCCATGTAAAATGTATAGTATTTCTTCATTCCAAGGTTGTGATTAGAAGTTGACAAGATTGTTTCATCAACTCCCAAAGGTTTCCAATAACCATTGTTTGTGATTCTAGAGGTCTCATGTGTTCTCCTGCTATAGAAATACCATTTATTTCCTCCTGTCATTGCTTTTCCTGCCAACACCATCAAAAGAGTTTAACTTGCATACACCAATAATATCAACACAATTAGTTCCCTCCGTTTAAAAAAGAATGATTTAATTTTGCTTGACACAAAATATAAGAAAATAAATAAGATTTTTCAATTTTCTGGTCCTAAATTAAAATTATGAAAATGTACCAAAATACACTTTAAACTTGTGGTCTTAATCATACTACGTGGAAACTGAAATGAAAGCGTTGCCAAAAAAGAAAAAGGGGGTCATTCTTTTTAAAAACAGACTAAAAAGAAAAACAGATCATTCTTTTTGAAACAGAGAGAGTATATATGTTGAACAAATAAGGGTAAAAGGGAAGTTTAAGATTTACCATCCAAATCCCAAGGATCATAATGATGAAGATGAAGATCAGGAATAACATCAGGATGACAAGGTAATAGAGATGTCTTGCGATGAAGAAAATGAACAATTAGCTCTTCATCTGATGGGCAAAACCAAAAACCAGGTGGTAGCTTCACATTATTATTATCCCCCATTGATCAAAACCTAACTTATATGATGAGAGACAAATATGTAATATATATATTTATAGTTTGAAAGAGAGAGAGAGAGAGAGAGTTGACGTGAGAAATAAGGATGATGATCAACACCATCACCATACTAGCTTCAAAACAGGTTTTGCTTCGTTTGGATATTTTAAGGTGGGGGCTGATGCTACACTTTTTAATTTATATCACTACTTATAACTCAAACCCAATATTTGACACTAATTACACCTCTTTAATTTGTAACTCCAATAATCAACTTCCTCTTTTATTTTCCCTTTCTCTTATTCCACTCTAGTTTAATAGCATGTAAAATTGTTGAGAGCTTTCATGAATAACAAAAGAAGTGTATTTATGACTCACATCAAAGCAAGTAAATTTCTGTTAACAACTCAAGCATATTAAGCATGAAACTAATTAGGCGAGATGATCTAAGAAACATCCATAATTGTATGAGTTTGTATTTTAGACCCTTCTATTTAACCATTTGTCAATTGAATTTTTAAACTCAATGAAACTCAGCATTTTAAATCCCTTTGGCTTTGCATGAATATCAAATGCAAAATAAAAGTGACACATCATCATCCATGAAAATCATGAAAGCATGAACAATTATATTAACATACCGGACATAGAAAACCTTGAAGAAAACTTAGTTATTTTGTGGGATATTAGCTTTAACTGACAATAAGACCATGAGAGCTATATCATGGAATTCGGTATATCCCTCATACCGAAAGAAGGGGACACTACTTGCCAAGGTAGAATTCGTACATATCATCTTTTGGTAAAGTGGATCCACTAGCTAGGTCATTTAAGACAATCCTACGGAGGCACTTAATTTGGGACTATAGGTTGCTACTAGAGACTACCCTATTTGAGCCTCCACCTCAAAGTCCTCTCGGTGCTAAGTCTAAATCCCAACAGAATAGAGAAAAGTCAAATATCATTTTAACATAGGAAATACAATGATCAATACTAATCCACATATTTCAATATCAAAACATAGAATAACTCCTTAAATATAATTCAACATAGATGAGAAAATCTTTCACCAATGTGAATTCATTTGTGAGAAATGTCTTTGTCAATCATGATCATCATAGTAAGTGAGAAATCCTTTTATAATAACATCAATACTTTCCTTTCAAAGCATCCTCAATTCATTTGCAATGACTTAATGAAAATACACATATCTTCATAACTTCATAATTCATAGTTCATAGGTTCATCATAGAATCATGATTGAAAAACATAATTTAAGCATGAGTAAATGCAATTTCAACTAAATATCATAGATTAACGTCAAATAATTCATTAGAAGACTTAATTAGTCATAATTGATCACAATTGGAAGAAACCTACATTCATTGAATTGAAACCCTAATTTGATCAATTGAAAATTGAATTGAGAAATTGAAATACTTAGGGACCCCATGGAGGAAAGAACTCCATGGGTGAATACACATATACCTTGATCCTTTTAGCCCAAAAAATAGAGAACTTGGAGATTTGATTGGAACCCTAACTTCTTCTTCTTCTTCCTTAGACTTGAGAGAATTTGGGAGGATGAATTTGGTCAAGTTTAGAGGATTTAGGAGAATGAATTGTAAAATGGGTTAATTGGGGCTTAAAAACGTTTATATAGGTCTTAAGGAAAATAGGTAAAAGGACATAGTATAGGGTTCAAACAATTAGGAAAAGAACTAAAAGCCCCTTTAATATAACTTTCGACCTCCATCTATGGTTTGGACATACGGTCCATAGGTCCTTTTACGGACCGTACTGGTCAACCGTAGATAGGTTATTGGGACATCAAATATTACACAATTTTGACAGAACCCTATGTACTGCTCATAGGTCTTCCTACGAACCGTACTCACCAACCGTAGAACCCGTTTTTAACTTTAAAATATCTCTAAGTCTGGGACTCACCTATTAGACTTATCTACGACTCGTACAAAGGTTCACGGACCGTCCTAGTGAACCGTAAAAAGGTTACTTGGACTTGATTCAAAAATTTATTTCCTCCATTTCCTACGATTGACATCTACGGCCCGTAGGAGCTTCAACGGTCCGTAGATCTGACTCGTCGACACAGACACCACCCCAAAACTATATTTTCCTTCTTTTCTAATTCTGAGATGTCACAATATCTCCGCCGTGGGAACATTCATTCTCGAATGGAACTTAAGACATCATAAGGAGGGTAGGGGATGAAATCTAACAGCCTAACATGAATGCAGCTTCATTATCAACATATACCTAAGGAGAAACATCAACTCTAAGCTTAATATATGCAAAACATCATTTCATAAGGTGTATAAGCAAATCATACCCAAACACACATAATCATGAAGGAATCAATCAAAATTACTTCTTTTTCTTAAACAAATTAAGTTTTCATGAACATATATATATGAAGGAACATGGGAATAACTAAGATACATGAAGCCAAAAGAGTGAACCATGAGGGACTAGATACCTCAAGCTAGAATAGGATTGGTGGGAAAGAGATGGGAATAACGGGATATCATATTGGCATAGGTCTCACAAGTAGCACCCTCAACTCTATGACTCTTCCAAAGAACTTTTACGGAAGAAACTTCCTTATTTCTTAAATTCTTAATATGTCGGGCCAAAATCTCAACCAGAACTTCTTTATAAGAAAGAATCTCTTTAATACCAAGACTCTCCAATGGCACAATGGATGTTGGGTCACCAACACATTTCTTCAACAAAGAGATATGGAAAATCGGATGTACCAACACAAAGTCATTAGACAAATCAAGTTCATAAGAAACCTTACTAATATGCCTCAAGATCTAATATGAGCCCACATAATGGGGACTAAGATTCCCTTTCATCCCAAACCTCATCACACCCTTCATGGGTGAAATTTTCAAGTAAACTCAATCATTAACATCAAATTCAAGATCTCTCCTTCAAACATCGACATAAGACTTTTGTCGACTTTGAGTCGTTTTCAACCTTTCTCGAATAAGCCAATTTTTCTCCATAGCCTCATGTACCAACTCGGGACCTATCAATGCAACCTCACAGACTTCAAACCAGCCTATAGGAGATCTACACCTCCTACCATAAAGAGCCTCAAATTGAGCCATACCAGTGCTTAAATGATAGCTATTATTGTAAGCAAACTCAATCAAAGACAAATGGTCATCCTAATTACCCTTGAAGTCAATCACACAAGCTCTCAACATAACTTTCAAAGTTTAGATAGTCGCTCCGCTTGCACATCAGTATGAGGATGAAAAGTCGTACTAAGTTTAACACGAGTACCAATGCCCTTTTGGAAAAACTTCCAAAACTGAGACATAAATTGGGTATCACGATCGAAGATAATGGATAAGGGCACTCCATGCAACCTAATCATTTATATCAAGTACAACTTAGCATAGTCCTCTGACAAATAAGAAACCTTGATGGGAATGAAATGAGTTGATTTCGTCATTCGATCCACAATAACCCAAATCGAGTCATGTTTCCTCTTGGTGCGAGGTAAACTAATAATAAAGTCCATATTTAAATCATCCCACTTCCAAGTAGGAATACTAATATCTTGGGATAAACCTCCCTCTTTTGATGCTCAACTTTTCACTTATTGGCAATTATGTCACTTAGACATAAATTCCGCAATATATTTCTTCATCCCCTTCCACCAATAGACCTCCTGCATGTTTTGGTACATCTTGGTGGCTCCCGGGTGAATGGAATATCGTGAACTATGGACTTTCGATAAAATCTTCTCCCTCATAAATCATCAATATTGGGATCACATAAACGGTCTTGATACCGAAGTACACCATCTCCCCCTTGGAAGAAAGCCTCAACACACTTTTAAAGCACGGCGTCCTTCAAATCAACAAAAATTGGATCAAGACCTTGCTTGAACTTCACATCTGACACAAAAAACAATTCTAAACCATTATGTACCATATCACCACCTTTGGTGGTGCCAACCAACCAAATACCTAATCGGACCAATCTATGTACATCTCGAACTAACTTATTTGTAGCGTCCTCACTATGAGCAACAATTTCTATTGATAACCGACTAACAGCATCCACCACCACATTCGCCTTGCCGGAGTGATAGAGGTCACTCATGTCATAATCCTTAAGTAAATCAAGCTACCTCTTTTGTCAAAGATTTAGATCCTTTTGCTTAAACACATATTGCAAACTTTTGTGGTCGGTAAAGACATCAACATGAAGACCATATAAGTAATGCCTCCAAATCTTTAAGGCAAAAACAACTGCCGCCATCTCTAAATCATGTGAAGGATATTTCATTTCATGAATCTTAAGTTGCGGCGAAGCATAGTCAATAACCTTCCCATTTTGCATAAGAACACACCCTAGACCAACTCTTTAAGAGTCACAATAAACCACAAACACATCAGACCTTCCAGTAAAGTCACTACCGGAGCAGAGGTAGTCTATCTTTCAATTCTTGAAAGCTCTTCTCACACGCTTGAGACCATACAAAATGAACCTTTTTTTGGGTCAATACCGTTAATGAAGAGGCAATAAAAAAAATCCTTCCACAAACCTTCTATAGTAACCAACCAAACCTAAGAAACTTCGAATATCTGAAAGGGATAGAGGTCTAGGTCAACTTTTAACCGTATCCATTTTCTTAGGATCTACCTCAATACCCTTACCGAAAATAATGTGACCAAGAAAAGCCATAAATCTTAACCAAAACTCCCATTTACTAAACTTTGTGAAGAGTTGTTGGTCCTTGAGAACTTGCAACACAATCCTCAAATGATCGGTATGTATATCATCACTCCTTGAGTAAATCAAGATATCATCAATAAATACAATCACAAACATATCCAGGTATTGTCTAAACACCATATTCATCAAATCCATAAATGTGGTCTGAGCATTGATCAAACCAAACGACATTACCAAGAACTCATAATGACCATACCATGTTTGAAAAGCCATCTTCGGAATGTCATCTTCCTTTATCCTCAATTGGTGATAACCCTATCGGAGGTCAATCTTAGAGAAGTAACTCACTCCTTGAAGTTAATCAAACAAATCATCTTCCTTGGAAGAGGATATTTGTTCTTAATGGTAACCTTATTTAATTGTCGGTAGTCAATACACATACGAAGTGAACCATCTTTCTTTCGAACAAACAAAATTGGAGCACCCCATGAAGAGATACTCAGTAGAATGAAACCCTTATCAAAAAATCTTTCAATTGCTCTTTTAACTCCCAAAGTTTTGCTGGAGTCATACGATAAAGAAGGATAGATATGGGTTGCGTATCGGGGAGAAGGTCTATACCGAAGTCTATTTCCCTTTCGGGAGGAACACCGGGTAAATCAGCGGGAAACACTTCCAGAAACTCATTAACAATAGGGACCAACTCAAAGATACAAGTTTTGGAATCTATATCCCTAACCCAAATAAAATGATATATGCAACCCTTAGAAATCATTTTTCTAGCTTTAAGATAAGAAACAAACTGACTCTTAGCCATAGAATTTCCCCCTTTCCACTCTAGGACAGGTTCATTAGGAAATTGAAACTTGACCAATTGGGTCCTACAATCCACAGAAACATAACAAGAATGGAGACAATCTATACCAAGAATAATATCAAAATCTAATATATCAAACTCTAAAATATCAACATAAGTGACTCTATGGGATAAGGAGATGAGGAAACTTCTATAGACTCTATTAGCCACAATAGATTCACCAATAAGAGTAGAGACGGAAAAAAGGTCTATCGACCCATCAGGAAGAACATCAAACCTCATAGCCACAAAGGGCATAACAAAAGACAAGGTTGGGATCAAGCAAACCATAAACATCAATATGAAAGACTTTCAACATACCGGTAACCATATCGGGGGAGCCCTTTTGCTCATGGCGAGTTGGAAGTGCATAAAATCGGTTCTGCTTTGGAGCACTTGAACCCGAGCCACTAGGCAAAGCTTGCCTAACATCCTTTATCTTGTCATTTCTAGATGGAAAATATCACAAGAGGTGACCACTCTTGCCACAACTAAAGTAATTATATGTACCCACCAAGTATTTTCTCGGATGACTTTTACCACAGTTTTGGCATGCGGAAATCGAAGAACCATTTCCACCACTATTTTCTTCTTGAGGTTTATTGTTAGATACCCTATCTTTATTGAATTTAGGAGCCGGAGTATTAGCGTAACCTTGACCGGAAAACCTTTGTTGAAACTTGATACGACCATGTCCATCAGACCTCGAATGTGAAAAGTCACCATCACCAATCCTTACCTTATTTGCCTCCGTAGATCTTTCCTTAATATTCTCCTCTTCACTTTGTTGGGCATGAAACATTAGACGATAAATGTCCATATCATTGATGAGCATGGTGGTACGACATCCTTTAATCATAATTTCGGGCACACATGGGACGAACTTCCTAAAACTTGCCCTAGAGTCGGCAACCATGGTAGGAGCATACCTAGACAATTGTGTGAACTTCAAGGCATACTCCTTCACACTCATATTTTCTTGGCAAAGGTTAATGAATTCAAGTGCCTTGGCCTCCCTCATCTCAAGGGGAAAGAACCTATCAAGAAAAGCACCCTTAAATTTTTTTTCCCAATCAAGAGGACCTGCATCAACCGACCTCTCTTCCTTCTATTGGTTGAACCAAACTTGAGCAACACCCTTAAGTGGATAAGCTGTTAATTCCACCTTTTCCACCCGCGTCACCTCCATGATCATCAACACCTTGTATACCTCATCAATAAACACTTGAGGATCTTCCTTAACCTTGTAACCATGAAACTCCGGAAGTTTCATCCTAATGAAGTCCCTCGCTCTAGTTGTTATCATACTCACATTTAGGTTCATAGGGACCACAACCTCCCTCTTAGCTTGGGTCGTCATGGCTTGAGCCAACACTTGAAAACCAGTCCTAAACTCTGTATTAGTAACTTGTTCGGCCAAAAGATCAGCCAGAGCTTGTGGAGCTTTAGGAGCTTCTCATTCTACATTCTCACCTGCATTCCTTCTAACATATGCTCTTCGAGGGTCCATATCCTTAAAAGCATAGGATATAGATTAGGAGGGAGGCACATACAATTAAACTATATCGCACAACTTTAGAGTAGTGAAATAAGTGGAGTTTCCTAAACATCTTATAGCCTCTAATTCATAAATGTATGCGCTTCACACTCATGAACAAGACTCTACTCGATGTGGCTTATGAGACATCTTAGGACCTTTGTAAACCTTGTGATCTAAATACCAAGGTTGTCATGACCCAAAGTACACCCTAGACGTGACATGTCATATAAGACCCCGAAAGGCCCTATACAAGCCACTTAGCATGCATCGTACAAAATAATAGAAAACAAAGAGTTTAAAAAGTAGAATTTCATACAAAGAATTTGACAAAAGTGGAAGTCTAAACATAAGTCTCAAAGCCATCTATTACATCATGAAAGTGATTGGGACGTAACCCATACATCACATATAAAATCTGAAATGGAAATGACATAAAAACAATAAAAGAGTCTTGGTCCTAGGAACATGAGGACTCACCAATCTTCAATGTCTTTGAGGGATTACTAGCGACAAGTATGGGGAATATAAGTGCCGGACCCTACATTAGTGAAACAATGTAGGCACAAGTATGTGTTAGTACATGAAATGTACTAAATATGAGAGTAATATGCATAAAAATAGGCAAGATAACATACGTAACTTAAAACGAGTAGGCATTATCATAATGGGACATTTAAAATCTTTATAAAAGAGATTACATGAAAATCAAGAAATCATGGTTAAGTATATTAACATAAAGGACATAGAAAAACTTGAAGAAAACTTAGTCATTTTGTGAGATATTAGCTTTAACCCACATAAAGACAATGAGATCTATAGCATGGAATTCGGTATATCTCTCATACCGAAAGAAGTGGAAACTACTTGCTAAGGTAGAATCTGTATATATCATCATTTGCTAAAATGGATCCACTAGCTATGTCATTTAAGACAATCCTATGGGAGCACGTAGTTTAGGGCTAGAGGTTGCTACTAGAGACTACCTTATTTGAGCCTCCACCTCAAATCCCTCTCAGTGCTAAGTCTAAATCTTAATGAAGTAGATAAAAGTCAAATATCATTTTAACATAGGAAAGGAAATGATCAATACCAATCCACATATTTAAAATCAAAACATAGAATAGCTTCTTAAACACAATTCAACATAGATGAGAAAACATTTCACCAATGTGAATTTATTTGTGAGAAATGCCTACAATTATGATCATCATAGTAAGTGAGAAATCCTTTCATAATGACATCAATAATTTCCTTTCAAAGTATTGTCAATTCATTTGCAATGACTTCATGAAAACTTCATATCTTTATAATTCATAGTTCATAGGTTCATCATAGAATCATGGCTGAAAAGCTTAATTTAGGCACGAATAAATGCAATTTCAACTAAATATCATAGATTAACGTCAACTAATGCATTTGAAGACTTAATTTATCAGAATTGGAAGAAACCCACATTCATTAAATTGAAATCCTAATTTGATCAATTTAATTGAGTTGAGAAATTGAAATACTTAGGGACCCATGTAGGAAAGGAATCCATGGGTGAATACTCACATACCTTGGTCCTTCAACCCAAGAAAAAGGAGAAATTGGATACTTGATTGGAACTCTAACTTCTTTTTCTTCTCCTTCCTTAAACTTGAGAATATTTGGGAGCATGAATCTGGTCAAGTTTAGAGGATTTAGGAGAATGAATTGTAAAATGGGTTAATTAGGGCTTAAAAACATTTATATAGGACTTAGGAAAAATAGGTAAAACAACATAGTATACGTTTAAAACAATTAGAAAAAGACCCTAAATCCCTTTAAAATAATTGGTGACCTCTATCTACAATTGAGACCTACGGAACTGGTCAACCGTAGATAGGTTACTAGGACTTCAAATATTACTCAATTTTGACGTAAACATGTGTACGACTCGTAGGTCTTCCTACGGACCGTACATACCAACTGTATAACCACCTATTAATAATAAAATTTCACGAATTTTGGGACTCACCTACGAAGCCTATTTACGACTCATACATTGGTTGACAGATCATCCTAATGATCCGTAAAAAGGGTATTGAGACTTGATTCAGAAATTTATTTTTCCCAGTTCGTATGGTTGCCATCTACCTCCCGTAGGAGATTCTACGGCCCATAAGAGCTTCTACGATCCGTATATTTGACTCGTAGACATAGACACCAGCCTAAAACTACATTTTCTTTCTTTTCTAAATCTGATGTGTTACATAATTTCATTTAATGAACATGTTTATTACTTGTGGTTTCAAGTGTGGTTGTTCATTGTGATTGTGGTTGTGTATGTTGTTTGAGATTGATACTTTGCTCAGGTACCACACCGATATGGGATACTAATGGTTGACTCGAAAATCACACCTGGTATGAATCATTTATGATTGGCTCGAGTACCGTGTCTATACACTAACAGTTTATGTAAAGGTTTCATGAGAGAACCGGATTTACATGTTGGTTCCTTTAGTGAGCCGGGTTTACTTCTTGATACTCTGATTATTACCTACTGGTCCACGAGCGGATGACAGTTATGTTTAAATTATGGGATGGTTCTTGTAAAGATCGAGATTGCATGTTAAACACGGCTGATGATGTCTTAGGGATCTTTGAGTGGCCCAGGTTACTTGAAGGGTTAGTTGGACTCAAGTATGGGTTTATGTGTGATCGACGAGACATGCCTCATAAGGATGTTAATTCTGGTTGAGGACTGGGATTCTGGGCTGTGTATATATATGATTAGATTTAAACGTGGTGTGTTTGCTAAGTTGTGGTATTTCGGACAGGCTGATCGTAGGTGGTCGGGCATATTGTTAAAGGCGAAAACTAGTTATGGTTGTTCACTGTTTAGAACATAGCCGATAAAAAGGAATCCAAGTGAAGGTGGTTTAGTAAGAGTCAGGCGTGGTTTATTAAAATGGGTCAAAGGTCAAAGTGTGGGAATGAGGATTCGAGTGAGAGTAGTAGGTCAGTTAGTAGAGTTAATAGTGGGCTAGTATTTGGAAAATCTATAGGTGATAGAGAGGTTAGGATAGGATCTGATACAAGAATGGCATAACAAGTAGGCTTTGGAAGCGTTAGAGTGGTAAGGGGGTCAATTGTCTAAATGTCAGAGTTGGCATTGGAGTAAGATAGAACGTATGGGTTCCAAGAAGTACTGTCATATTAAGTGTGGATGGATGGTTCGGGGTTCTGGTTATACTTAAGTTCATGTTTCCTGATCATTTGTATAATATTATGTGTTGGGTTTGGATCGACTGATGATATCTACCAGTATGTGTTATTTGTTCTAATAGTGCTCTTGCTATGTCACTTGGCATAGTTTGGTTGCAAGATTTAGTGATGTTTTATAGGTGAAGACGGTGGGGATCTCTGGCAACTTCTACTCCTCTTTTCTTATGGTGGGAATTGTGTCATAATTTTCTGTCATACACCGTATCTTCTTAGTAGCTCTTGTAACTACTTAGACTAGTTCCTTGGGAAGTGTTAGTTTGTTTCTTTTGTAAATAACGTGGGGTTTTAAATTAATTTATGGTGATTTGATAACTTTTTAGAATGTTAGATGATGTTTTATTTATTTTTCGCATGTCATGATCAGTTTGGGGTTGAGGGTTCTCCTATTTAGATGTTAGAGTAGGTGTCCGCACGGCCCGGTGGATTGGATCATGACATAGGTCATCGACCATCACTCAATAGACAAAATATAAACAAGAAACCAAAACTTAGTGAAACAAGACAATACACAAATATAACTACAATTAGTAACTTCAACATGACTCCAAGTCCTCATCTCCACAACAAATATGCTTAACAACATTATAATAAAAAAAATCAGTTCACTCATGGAACTAACACATAAAACAATCACATGAACTAGATATGGTATCTGAGCCAACCAATATAAAATTTATACCAGGCGTGGTACCCGAGCCAACCAATAGATATTTCGTATCAGGCGTGGTACCCAAACCAACCTATATATAACAAGCATAGTACCTGAGACAGCCAAGAGATATCATGTACCAAGCGTGATACTCGAGCCAACCGATAAGATGTACCAAACGTGGTACCTGAGCCAATCAAAAATCACACACCACATAACAATCACACTTGTAACACATAAGCAATTAGGACAAGTTCATTGTATGAGAATGACAACAAGATATCATTTCAATTTCATCCCTTTCCAATTCCCTCAACATATATTGTACATGTGTTACTAGCGAAATAGTTAACATGCACATATGACATAAACGGAGAATAAGTCAACCATTACCTACCTCAAATAAACTCTGAAAACTCTACCGAACTTGAGCCTCACCCTTGTATGAAGCATGTTCTTGGTGTATAAACAATCAATGTAACACAAAATCATACCAAAATGGTCTAAATACACCAGGATTATATCCTAAACTCAAACCCTATACCAATTTCATGATCATTCCACCCGAACTAGGGTTTTTCCATGATTAAGCAAAACCAAACCCTCCCCTAAAGTCACCATCACAGATTCTAAGGCCTAGTAATTGAAATACCAAGCTAGGGGAGTAATTTACTTATCTTTACGGATGATTTTGATGAAAAATAGGTGAAAACTACCCTAGGCCACCTTTCACTTTCCCAAAACATTCTAGAATAATAATGGATGTTCTCAAATTCACTCTCGAAAAATCCTACAGTCTCCTCAACATTTTAGCAACAAGGAAAACAAGATCTATTTAGACATTTCACCCAATCCTTGCCTCGTATTTTCCTAGATCTCTTCTTGCTTAGATTTCGTTCAAGCCTAGCCTAGCCTGAAATTTTCAACTCACTACTCCAAAAGTTTTCTTGCCCGATTTCTTTTACAAATAGTTCAAGCATAATGACAGAAAGGGTCGTTACAGTGACATAGGTTAAGTGGAAAATCAGTAACCACATGGTATAAGGACCAACTTCATGTCATTGTCTGGGAAAAAATACATCTAAACTCTACAAACTATCCTCTCTGTCCCTAATTACTTGTCCACTTTTCTTTTTTTAGTTGTCCCTAATTACTTGTTCATTTTGACAAATCAAGAAAGGACAAATTTTTTTACCTATTATACCCTCAATTAATTACTTTGAAAAATGTAGAACTTCTTGAAAATCTTAAGTTTTTAACTCATACCATTTCATAATTAATAGGGGTTTTTAATGATAAACTCATTATGTCAATCATTACTTTCTTAATAGGTGTGCCAATTGAAAAATGGGCAAGTCATTAGGGATGGAAAGATACAAATGTTGAGTTTGAAAGCTCACCTAACTTAGCTCTGAACTTGGTGAACAATACGTTGGTGGATCTAGGCAAATAGGAACGGCGCCATTGCACTTCTAATGAATGATAAAAATGTTTTAGTTCAATTATATTGACAAACAGCCGACAACGTCAGTAGAAAACAAATATTTTCATGACATTGTAACTACTAGTACTAATTACAAATGTCTCCTATAAAAAATATATATATTCTTTCAGGATACTTTAATTTAGGAACCAACTTGGATGGTAGGATAAGATAGACCTATTCCCGGCAAATAAGTGGATTTGATAGGATTTGAGTGGATTGACAATAAATTAGATTACCATCTATATATTAATAGTAGTAAAAAATAAATTGGATAAGATACGAACTGAATAAAATGATTTCAACCCACTTTATCTCCTTCAATTTTTTTAAACCTTTTATGTTTTAATTAATTTATACACATGTTCGAACCCATAAATGTGTTTCACACAACACCAATTTTGTTAGTTTCCTTCAAGAAAAATAATGAAAATCAAAACATATTTATTGAGTAGAAATTTATTAATATTCTTATACATATTAATTACAAGATATTAGTTTAAGAAGTCCAATAAAAAAAATCTTGGCTACATTTAGTCTGTTTTAATGTTGTCCAACGGTTCATAAAAAGTACTAGTACACCTGTACAAGAATGCATTCGATGGAGATTCGATGCAATTTTTTCAAATATTATTACGGAACTTTATTCAATATAACATTTTTTTAAAAAAAGTACTTATTATTATATTAAAGTATTATTTTATTTTATTTAATATAATAATACCTACTTTTTGTCATGTAAAGTCACCGAACTATGTGTGAATTGCTAAGCAAATACAAATGCCATAAAAATAAATTAAAACTTATATTTACTCAATTGAAATATAAATAAACTAATATATTAAATTATAAATTAAGTAAGCTGACTTTATAAATATAAGTTTAAATTGTCAGTTCCAGAAAACCCACGCACACCCCCATATAGTTAAAAGTAGGCACATACATAAACACATGAAAGAGGTCATCATATATAATAATAAGTAAGAGTTCTTAATATATCGTATTTAAAATTAACTAACATTTTGCTGATTAGATCATTTTTTATTTGAATTATATTAAATTATTTAATATTTAAGACTTTAAAATCAGGATTTTTACCCCATAAATCTTACTTAAATATGCTATAAAAAATATTAAAGAAAGAGGTTCATGTTTTGTTTAATAACTTTTTTTAACCTTCCTATATAGGAGTAACATTTATTTTAAGGTCAATTGCTATTTTTTAAATAATTTTATTTATTTTGTATATAATTTTATTGATTCACGTGAAAAAACATGTAAACTAAACTAGTATACCAACAAAATGAGTTTTTTTGTAGAGAGATGAATGAATAAGTGAAGGAATCATTCACTCAATGCCATTTAAATTAATTTTGTGTTGAAAGGGAAGAAGAATGATAAAGTTGTGAAATGTGTGCAAGTGATTATATTCCTTGCTTTTTGGCTAAACAATTTGAAAAATGACTTGCATTATTAAAGAAGCAAATAATGTATGTACGTTAACTAGAATCACTGAGGAACAAAGTTTCGTTAGGAAGTCATATCGATCTACCAAAAGTTTTGAGGATAGTAATGTAGTGATAAACTAAATGGCAAACTAATAGAACCTTGATGAAACTCACAAAGTATGAATATCGATAACACCTTGTTTAAGACCACATATTTTGAAAATTCTCTTTTTTTTCCCTAAGCTTTATTCTGTTATAATGTTGTAAAGATGCTTTTGATGATTGACAAACCAGCTGAAGGATCAAATACCGTTAATATGTTTTTCACAAAGTCAACAACTCAGCTGTAAAGTGTATATTGACTGTTAGTGAAAAATTTACAAGATAACAAAAATACAAGATTACAATTGAAAATAAAAATCAAGAAATAAATCTCTTTAGGCTGAGGCGCGGATATCTCGCTCTCTTTAAGGAGATACAAGCCCACTGCAACAAATGTTTTTCACCAGTCCAGCAGTAGTCCTTCTTGACTTGTCCCTTCCAGGATACAACAGACTTCACAAAGTATAACTCAACAACTCTGGACAAGAGTTGAGTCCAAAGCTCCACAAAAGAAGCACCTCCCTTCAACTAATAAGAACTATTTTTTTGACAAACCTTATGCACTCTATATTTTCTTGTGTGTTGTGTGTGTTAAACCAAATGAAGACCACCACTATTTATACTAGAAGAAGTCATCCTAGCAATGAATAGGAAGATACTGGTGTGGTAAATGGTGAAGATAAATGACCTAGAGGTTACATATGTTACATAGGTTACAAAGAATAATAGAGGAATAAAGAGTGAGATAATGGAGAAGTAATGGTCATAGTTGACCACTACTTATTCTGCTAAGAAACCCAACGGACAAGTACCATTACACATTCACTATACGTTTGACAAATGATAATAAAGATGACATCATGTCATCAACTGCCAAACGATAGTAACGCAACTAATGTGTTATTAGGCAGAAAGCAAATGGCATTTGCAAAGTATAATAATATTAAAATGCCACAACAATCGCCCACTCATTTTAATATTACATAAGAGAGTCTATCAACTGAAGGAAGACTACTATGCATAATGAAGGTGTGCTCTGCATTGAACCTCCACTTAGTGAAACAGTAACTTTTACTCCGGATTCTTAGTGGTCTCAGACTTGAACTATGACTGCTTAAGGGAAATAAAACATCACTGCTCACACATAATAATCAAGGTGTTGACATGAGCTTTAAAGCCAGCACGTTATGGCCATGTGCTATCCAGTTTCATGAGTGCTTTAGAGAATAAGTCAAATTCTCATAGGAAGCGACCTACTTCCACACATCACATAGGTGAAATCTGTCGAGAGTGCTCCTGTAAGTTTAACACTCCATCCGTATGGGCTACAGATATTCATTAGGAGTTTTGTCAACTCAACCTTCACAAATCACTACAGAAAACAATGCACTCACATCATAGGGAGGGAATAAAAAGATAGTGCATTTTTCACAACAAATCATCATATGATTAGTTTTTCCCTTTGAACCTGGTTATAGGATCTCTAGTCCCCAGGTTAGGTTTCCTCATATATGACTCAAGCATTTATAGGCTTCAATCCCATCCCCCTCGATATGCTCCAGACCTTTTCTCTTGTTAAGGCCTTAGTAAGAGGATCTGCAAAATTATCACAAGATTTGACATAATCAACATTAATGGTACCATTTGTCAAATATGATCTTACATTATTGTGTTTCCTCCTTATAGGTCTGGATTTACCGTTGTAATAACGGTTTTGAACTCTACCAATCGCGGCGGTGCTGTCACAATGAATTAAAATAGGAGGAATTGGTTTTTTCAAAATAAGGTATTTGAAACAATAAATCTCTTAATCAATTCGCTTCCTCACTAGCTGAAGCTAAAACAATTAGTTCAGCCTCCATGGTAGAGTTAGCAATTATAGTTTGCTTTTTTTATCTCCAACAAATAGCACCATCACCTAAAGTAAAGACATAACTAGTCGTAGAACACGAATCACCTGATACAATGTTTTAATCTGCATCACAAAAGCCTTCAAGTACAACAGGATATTTTTTATAGAACAAACCACAATTTTTCGTTCCAATTAAATATCTCATAACTCTTTTTACAACATGCCAATGTTCATTACCTGGCTTGCTTGTAAACCTGCCAAGTACTCCTACTGCATATGCAATATCAGGCCTAGTATAATCAGTCACATATCTCAAACTTTCGATTATGCTAGCATATTCCTTTGGATTTATTACATCATTTTCACTTTCAACAGGAAATAAGTGAACACTTGAATCAAAAGTAGCAACATGCTTGCAATCAAGAAAGTTATATTTTTTCAAAATTTTCTCAACACAATGTGATTGGTCAAGGAAAATTCCATCACATGTTCCTGTTATTTTTATTCCAAGAATAAAATTTGCCTCACCAAGATCTTTCATATCAAAATGGCTTCTAAGAATATTTTTAGCTTCATCAATAACATTCATGTTAGAGCCAAAGATCAATAAATCATCAACATATAGGCAAATAATCACATGTGAATTATTCCAAGACTTATGATATATACACTTATCACACTCATTTGTTTTAAAACCATTTTCAATCATGCAACAATTAAACTTTTCATGCCATTGCTTAGGTGTCTGTTCAAGCCATATAGGGATTTAGTAAGTTTACATACTTTGCTTTCTTGGCCTGCTTCAACAAAAGACTCAGGTTGATCCATATAAATTTCCTCATTTAGGTCTCCATTTAAAAAAAAAAGTTTTTACATTCATTTGATGAATTTGCAAATCAAAAATTGCAGCCATAGCAATTAAAAGTCTTATGGATGTAACTCTTGTTACCGGTGAAAAAGTATCAAAAAATTCTAGGCCTTCTAGTTGTTTAAAACCTTTTGCAACTAGCCAAGCCTTGTATTTATCAATAGATCCATCCGGTTTCAACTTTTTTTTAAGACCCATTTGCAACCAATAGTTTTACAACCCGGTGGTAAATCAACTAACTTCCAATTTTTATTAGAAATCAGTGATTCTATTTCATCATTTACAGCCTCTTTCCAAAATATAGAATCATGTGAAGATGCTTCTTTCAAAGTGAGAGGGTTATCTCCGACATTAAACACATAAAAATAAGGACCAACATCTTTTTCTATTCTAGTTCTTTTTCTTCTTCTTAACTCAAAATCATCAATTTCTTTATTTTTTAAAGTAGAAGTAGAAGAATCAGGTTGTGACAAAATATTTTGTTCAATCTTTTGACCCCCACTATTTATAGAATCAAAAGGAAACTTATTTTCATGAAAAATAGCATTACTTGATTCTATCACAATATTATCTTCAAGATTAAAAAATCTATAGGCAGTACTATTTGAAGCATAACCAAGAAAAGCACAAGTAGTAACTTTCTTACCCAATTTTGTAATCTTGGGATCCATTAGCCTCACAAAGGCTAGACAACCCCAAACTCTTATATATCCCAAACTTGGCTTGTAACCTTCGTTGTGATGTTGTTCTCTTCTGTTTGTAAAAGTGCATCTTGACCTCTTGCCTCTTCTTCCATGCGGATTTTCATTATAAAGGTTTCAAGGGAGGTTTCATTTTGTTTGTGGCGCATAGTCTACTATGCCACAAACAATAAGGTTATCTCCAATTTTAACCTCAAATTTTCTTTGCACTAGAGTAAGTTCTATCATAATAATCATAAAAATTGTCAGATAGACAATTGAGAAGATAATACCGACACTTATAGGAATCACCATCGTAATTTTCCACTTTCTCATGATGAGAAATAAGTTCATCATCATCCATAGAAGTATCATCAACTTTATTAGGATTCTTCTCACTTAACACATAAGAGACATTGAGAAGACTTTAGTAGAAAAGTACTTTACCCTTCCATCTTTTGAAATGGTTACCATTGAACCGAAATGGCTTGTTAAGGTCTCCCATCTTGATATCCGCGGTTTTTTCAATTGTAGCCATTAGGGAATTCTCCTTAAAATTGTTAGTGAAAACTTACAAGATAACAAAAATACAAGATTACAATTGAAAATAAAAATGAAGAAATAAATCTCTTCAGGCTGAGGCGCGGATATCTCGCTCTCTTTAAGGAGATTCAAGCCCACTACAACAAATGTTTTTCACCGGTCCAGCAGTAGTCCTTCTTGACTTGTCCCCTCCAGGATACAACAGCCTTCACAAAGTATAACTCAACAACTCTGGACAAGAGTTGAGTCCAAAGCTCCACAAAAGAAACACCTCCCTTCAACTAATAAGAACTATTTTTTTGACAAACCTTATGCACTCTATATTTTCTTGTGTGTTGTGTGTGTCAAACCAAATGAAGACCACCACTATTTATACTAGAAGAAGTCTTCCTAGCAATGAATAGGAAGATAATGGTGTGGTAAATGATGAAGATAAATGACCTAGAGGTTACATATGTTACATAGGTTACAAAGAATAATGGAGGAATAAAGAGTGAGATAATGGAGAAGTAATGGTCATAGTTGACCACTACTCATTCTGCCAAGAAACCCAATGGACAAGTACCATTACACATTCACTATACGTTTGACACATGATAATAAAGATGACATCAAATGTCATCAACTGCCAAACGGTAGTAACGCGAGTAATGTGTTATTAGGCAGAAAGCAACTGGCATTTGCAAAGTAAAATAATATTAAAAGATATAATAATATTAGAATGCCACAAGATTGACTGTGCAGTGCGGTAGAGTGACTTGGCAGTGTAGTAGCAGAACACTTGTGTCCATGTACACCTCGATCAATGATAAAGAGTTTAAGGGTGTGTTTGGTATGAAGGAAAATATTTTCCGAAAAAATATTTTTCACTTTTCTCATGTTTGGTTGGATAAAATGTTTTTCAAATCAACTCATTTTTCTCTAATTCAAAAAAATGACTTCCCTTCAAATAGTAAGGAAAATATTTTCCAAAACTTTCCTCCAACTTCAATACAATTTTTTTGTTGAAAAAT
>NC_064286.1:35598410-35627096 GCF_019186545.1 Solanum stenotomum | reverse complement strand
CCCCCCCGCCCCTACCTGCGACCCCCCCATCAGTTCCCCACCCCCCAAAAAAATTAAGTTTGTTTTTAAAAAATATTTTTAATTTTAATTATTTATCCCCCCCCTCCACGCCAGCCCCACCACCCCACTCTCCCAAAAAAAAATTTAAGTTTATTTTTAAAAAAATATTTTCAATTTCAATTCAAAAATTATTTTCTACTCTCTAGTAAAAATAAAAGATATTTTCTCAAAAATAATTTTCATTCATAAATCAAACACTAAAAAATCTTTTTCGAAAAATATTTTCTAGTCACCAACCAAACATGAGAAAATAAGTCAAAAATCTATTTGTTCTCCAAAAAACATTTTTCATGAAAAACATTTTCCTTCATACCAAACACACCCTAAGATTTTTCCCTTTGGATTTCTCCTTCATTGATAATAAGAGTAGACAAAAGAGAAAAATCGAACTTTTGCAACATTGAAAAATATTGCTCGTCTCAAAGCATAGTTGAAGTCTATATCATCTGCAATTGATTGTTATATTGTGGGGGCAATAGACACTACAAGGAAAAAGCTCTTTAATGATGGGAGATTTGGTGGTTAAAAATCATCATCCAGTCTCTATTAGCGAATAACAATCGAAAAAAACTTGATTGTCACTAGTTGTTAAAAATTCCAATGTTAAAAGTTAACGATCAGATTTCAAATTCGTCGTTATAGAACCTTTGTAATATCCGATCGCTATTGCCTATTTTTAGAGGGTAAATTTTCCCTTCACCAATTATTTTTTCGATCATTGAAAACATTATTGACAACAAATCCAACTATTATAACTGCTTTTAGGAAAGGTCTTTATCTTCTTTGATTGTTTGTCAACTTTCACTAGATAAGTTATATGGTTATCAAAATAATTATATACAAAAATCTAAACATAAACAAACTTGTTCGAGAACACATAAATATTATTTTTTATGTAAAATTTCACAATTAATCACGAGGGAGAAAAGCATAACATTACCAAAATTTATTCTAAAGGTATGACAACATATTTGTTTAATGGAGAAGGGCCTAAAATACCTCTCAACTATTTGAATTGGTACAAAACTATCCTCCATCTACCTTTGAGCCTCCAAAGACCTGACGTTAACCTTTTGGCTCAAAAATATCTTTATGTCTAACAAATCATACTCATTAGGTGAATGGAGGGCAATATTGTACCAAATCTCATAATTTAAGGGCATTTTAGGTCCTTTTCCATTAATATAATTTGAAATTACTTAATATATAAGCTCACATGATTGACTTGATTTTGAATCTCATAGTAAATTAAAAATAAAAATAAAAGGTTAGGCATCTACTATCTATACCCCCTCCCCAAAAAAAAAAAAAAACACCCTGATACATTAACCTTTTGGCTCAAAAATATCCTTATGTCTAACAGATCATACTCATTAGCCGGATGGAGGGCAATACTGTACCAACACTCATAGTTTAAGGGCATTTTAGGTTATTTTCCGTTGAAATTATTCAATGTAAGCTCACATGATTGACTTAATTTTGATTCTCATAGTAAATTAAAAATATTAAAAAAAACATCTACTCTTTACACTCCNCCCCCCCCCCCCCCCCCCCCGTCCTTCACTTTCTATCTCTTCCATTTTTGTTTTCTATTTAGATCTTCTCCACCATTTAATTTTTTTTTCATTTTATGACAAACAAGAGAGAAAAAGAAGGAAAATAACGATGCATTCATTTAGAAATAACTAGTTCAATAAAAAGATGACTTAATTAAGCAAATATGTACGAATATTACATTTTTCTTTTGTGTGTACCCAAAAGTCAAAATAAAAGAATAAAATAATCATTTCTCTTATCTCCACCCTCATCCCACCATAACAATAATACAAATTAAAACAATGTGAGTTCATGTCACGCCCCGAGCTACCCCTGAGACGCGGACACGGGACCTAGGACCACAAGTGATCCCAAGCTAACCCTGCTGGCATGATCATGAGCATACTAAATATAATCTGAATAATAGAAACAGTGCGGAAGCTATAATCATAAATAAAGATGAAAAGATGGGGAATACCCATATACTATAACTGAGATAAATGAAAACTAATGAGTTTAATACAAAGAAGTTATTAACTCAATACTAAGTTGAATCTAACTATGTCTGAAAATAGCCTCTAACTGACTAGAAATGCTGGGACAGGCCCCAGCAAAGTTTAGCAAAACTGAAACTAAAGGACTAAAATACTGAAAAGATGACTATTGTCCTCGGAGAATGAGGACTCACCACTGATTCTGCTGAACTGGAGATCGAGAACCGATCTAAGCGTGATCTGGATGCTGAGAACCTGAACCTACATCACGAGAAGATGTAGCGCACGTATGCGTCAGTACTTGAAAGGTACTGAGCATATAGGATAGAGTAAAGCTGAAATAACATATAACTGAACAAAGCAATAAAGCAATGAAATAATCTGAGCATGATATAGATACTGAATGTTGAGCTAACTGAATGCAATGACCAAATTTATAGCATGCTGAGACTGAATACTGAGTATACTAATAAATGGTCAATGCAATAGAATCTGACTGAACTATGGAAGCTACTAATAACCGACATAAAACCACATGAGCTAAATGTGGAGTCCGATGTATACGCCCCATTGAGAGGACCCAATATACCTTGCCAGAGGTATAGAGGCATACTGGAGTGATCACTAAACTGATGTTGCCCACAGAGGGGACTTACACCTACGTGTCTAGTAGTTTTGAGACTATATGGGTACGTTGAACTCTAGTCCAACTCGACATTATGCTACTCCCAATGAAATAAGTGGTTAACTGGTTATGACTGAATTTCTGTAAATACTGGATAGCTCGAAATTGAACATGCAAACTGAGAATGCAACAATTAATCTGATAATGATGCATTCATAAACTGAGCAATAACATGATAATCTGATTTGGAACATTTAAATAACTAATTCATGATGATCTGTTCAAATTCTAGAAACCCTAGGTCTGTTCATAATCATGGAATCAAGAATCTGACTGAATTCTAGGGACCTAATGGGCGAAAGGAACCCACTAGTGAAATCCCACATACCTGGTGACGAAATCCACGGAGAAATCTTTCGATTTCGAGGCTAGAACTGAAGGAAACTTGTTGCGTTCTTGAACTAGGGTTATTAACTTCTCTTCTCCTTTTAGCGTTCTAATTTTTCTAAGTTTGATTAATGATTTGACTTAGGTAAGTTCTAGTTATGCTTCTAGGATTAAACTGATTAAAACCTCATGATTTAGGGTCTAAACGATGTATCTTAGGGGTTAAACGAAATAGGAAAAGACCAAAAGACCCCTGACTTAATTACTGTCGGAGTGACTGATGGACTGGACTGACGGGCCGTCATTCAATCGACAGTACGTCGATTGGATCAGTAGGTCAAGCCTGCTCAACTGACTTTCACTAAAACGAGCATAACTTTTCACTCGGAGGTCGGATTTTAGCAAACTCAGCGGCGTTGGAAAGAGGATTCAATTATCTATCATATCATATGTCATAGGACACATAATTCCTTTTGTGCTAAAGGTATGACCATCTGAAGTTGATACATCAAAAAAATTTCAGCTAACTGGCTGTTAATCCTCACCTACGGTCAGACCTACGGACCGTGGATCAATTGACGGTCCGTCCTGGTCAACCGTCAATCGCGACTGAAGCTAGGCTTTTGGGGCATCGATCCATGGATACTAACTACGGTCTGTGACCTGACCTACGGACCGTAAGTCCGGCTGTGAGTCAACACTTAGCCATATTTTCTGACTGAGTTCTGGGGAAGTTTTCTGTCACGAACCACGGACCTGCAGGACGGACCGTGAGTCCATCTATGGTCCGTGGATGGTGTCCATGAGTGCCACCTGTAACACCAGAAATCTGAAATCTCTATCTTCGGATACGGGGTGTTACAGTTCATTTCAAGTTTGAGTATAGGATATCCTAACTAAGAATAAGAGATTAAAAAAAGGAATAAAAGATAAAATGAACAAGACATTTAGATAATTGATAGTAAATTTTATATTAATGAAAATAATATTTTCTTTTAGATGGACAATCAGTCGGGTGAGTATGGATTTTAGTTGGATCCCCATTTATGAGTTGAGTTACGCTATGATAAATTAGGGGTTGATTTAAAATAGGCCAATAGAAAGATATATCATGAAATTAATTAATGTTTCAATATTATTTTAAAGTGTATCGAGTCAATATATGAATCATATGTAGTTTTATAAAAAAAATATTATTTTTTTAAAATATCATATTTATTGTTTATTTGAGAAGGGTTTAAATTTGGACCAAATACATTAAGCAATACAATAAATAAATATTTAATAATTTTACTTTAAGGGAGCTATTAAAAATAAGGGTAAATATGAGCTAAAAGATTAACATTAATGGTATTTTTTTGGCCAAAAGGTGGACGTTAGAGGTATTTGAGGGGCGGAAGGTGGATGGAGGGTAATTTTGTACCAATTCAAATACGTGAGGGGCCTTTTAGACCCTTCTATGTTTGCTTAACTCCTCACAAAACATAATGTAGAATTGTAGCATCAGAATTGAAAACATTTTTAACGACCCTGAACAAATTAAAAAAATAGATTCCTCTTGTAGTTGAACTTGTTCTTTAAACCTTTTGAGTTTCTTTCTGTCAATCATCATCAATTGCAATCTCTACTTACCATATATATTTAATTATATAATTATAATCTAATTTAATTATATTTACCATGTATAGTTTTCTTGTAACCTTATAATTATGAGATAATCTCCTTCATTCTAAAATAATAAAAATCAGGATTTTTCTGTCACGACCCAAAAATGGACGTGATGACACCTATCTTTTCCCACCAAGAAAATTCAGCCTCAATCGAACGAAAATGAAAGAAAAGCGAAAAACAGTAAAAACAAGAACAAGATAAAGCGAAAAACTTATTCTTCTATTAAAACCCCCAAGATCTGGTTGTCACGAGTACACGCCACTAAATACACAGGTGAGGAACTAAGAAATAAATACAAGTCTCAATATTTATTTCTCAAATAGAACAAAGTGTAAGAAAAGAAAAAACGAGGACTCGCCGAATGAAAAGTAGCTACCTCTTCAAGTCCTTGACGAGCCTGGAGATTAAGAGAAGGAGAAAGAGATCATACGGGCCCGGACTCGGAACCTATATAAAGGTAGAAGCAAGGGGGGTGAGTACCAACAACATGGTACCCAACAAGCAACCTACTAAACAAAACAACTAGCTAGAAATTGATACCCCTTACAGTCCAACTGAACCTCCTCAAACTACCACTTGCATAGAATTCAGCACAACCTTGCAATCCTACAATACACAACTCACAGGTTCAATATTCACATTTCAATCTTTAAACAAATCAAATAAGTCAATCTCAATGACAAGTATTTCAGTCACACATTACAAGTACATCAATCACAATCCACAAGTAAGTCACGCATAAGCATCAAGTGTATCAAGTCGCAATGATCATCACTTGCCAGAACCATTTCCCATCGTCTTCATAACACTCGCCAGAAAATACCTCTGCCTAATATCACTCGCCGGTAAAGACCTCGACACAGTAACACTCGTCGGCAAAGACCTCGGCATCATAACACTCGCCGGCAAAGACCTTGAAAGAATACCACTCGCCGAAAAAGACCTCAACACAATAACACTTGCCTGCAAAGACCTCGGAATAATAACTCATCACATGTCTCATTATGGTGTTCACAATCAATTCATATAAGCAATATCACACCACATGAAAGAGACAACAAATCACACAATTCAAGTCCACATTCATGCTTATAATCATTTCACCAATCAATCATCAAGGGTCACAATAAGACAATTCACATTATCATGTTCATCACATAGCCTTTTTTTCATTTCAACCCCTTTTTATTCAATTAGATATAACAAGTGGACAATTTAAACCCTTCACCTCATTCCTATTACTCCCAACACGCAATGAACGAAGGAAGAATACGAATTCAACTAGAATACAAGGTTTAGGACGCCACATGCCTTAAATCAATAAACAATCACTCCAATAGTTGAGTCTTCCCCTTCCGAATCACTTCTAAAGCCACACAATCTACAATCAAGCAATTATTTACAATCACTTTCCAGAAACAACAACACTCACAACCATTCCCTTGAAAGGTAGGCCAATCAACAGAATACCCAATTCCAAAAATTAAGGTTTGAATACGAAATTTATACTTGATACCCAAGGCATCATGAACTCATTAGGAAAAATCATTTCGAAAAAGAAATCAAAACCACTTCAAAATCACCTTTTTATTAATTCTTGGGTTCTTGAAGATAGCCCAAATTTCTCATTTGAAAGCTTGATTTGAACACATAAATCCATAAATAATAATGTGTAATTAAAGATTAAGAGTTAAGAATCATTACCCAAAAATTTGTACTAAAACACCTGGTCCAAATCGCCTCCCCAAAGCTCCCAAAACTCAAAAATGGTGAAATGAGGCTTAAACCCCGAAATGGCAGCAAAACTCTCTCAGGTGTCGCTTAAGCGAACTAGGTTCCGCTTAACCGAACCCCGCAAAAGCTAAGGGTCTCTCTTTTGCGAACCAGGTTCGCTTAAGCGAACATCGCTAAAGTAAACCATGATTTACTTAAGTGAACCCCAGTCAAACGACCAGTCTCCCTTTTTTAAAATTGGTTGCTCTTAAACAACCATTGCTAAAGAGAACCAGGTTCCTCTTGAGAGAACATTGCAGCACCATAAACAATATCAGCTAGCAAAAAAGCATCGAAAGGATCTTCTGGATTAGTGCGGAACCTCGTGGACACTAGCCATATATGCAAATAAATTATACTCGGTATTTTAGACTCAATGGAAACGTCAAAACACAAATATGAGGTCTCATTGACCCGATATTCATGAAAACCATGAGAAACTAACGAAACTAACTCACGTCTAAAAAGGCTAAAATAAGATCGGGACCTCTCTAAAAATTAACCAAGACCTCACTTGGCCTAAAATCATCCCCAACTCCAACAGATTTCTTGGAATTTGATGAGTCGGGAATTTCGACTCATTTAGGGCTTTATTTAATGATATAGTATCCTCAATGCCTATTTTATGCTTATAACTGATGATAATATGTTGATATGCATCAATGAAGGCTTAAGAGTGAAGCAAGGACGTTATGATGCAAAAGGGAGTGAAAAAGTTGGAAAAACTGAAGAAAAGAGAAGCTGGAGCTCACAAAAGCCACTCGGCGACTCGCCGAGTGGGCCTCCAGCTCACCTATAGTTCCAGCGAAGTAGCCTATGAACCAAACCAACTTGGCGACAAAAGACTGATTCGTAGATTCACCAAATGGATCAGCGACATCGATCAGGCTCGCCGAACTTTGAAGAACAAATTGATAGAGGAATCAAGCCCAAAGGCGAGGAGAAGAACAACTCGGTGGATCGCCGAATGGGTCGGTGATCCCGACTTACTTCGCCGAGTTGACTCCGTGCTGAATTTTTGGGAACGTACAAATGTAATTTTGAAAAGAAGAAAAGGAGTTCCACATACTGTGCATTCCAGTTTTTGGAGAGTTTTTCACTTTCACACTGTTTTCAATACTTTTGATAGAAGTTTGGGATTGAAAATTGGAGATTTGAGGATTTTAGCTTAATTTTAGCATTTGGGTATTTATAGATTGTTAGAAAAATTCAGATGGATAATATATTTGGTAACAATTTCTTAGTTTCCATTATGTTTAGCTAAAACCCCTTTTCCTTAGTGGTGTAATCATGTAGTCGAATGTCTTAATTAAATAATGGGTGTTATTAATTTCTGATTTATTTGTTGTATAACGCTCAACTACACTTCTTTCGATTTGAAGTGTAGGCGGTCGCTAACAAGTATAAACCCAACAATGAGTTGGGGTCGATCCCACAAGGAGTTATATTGTAATGAATTCAATTATGAATAAAGGCGTGCTCTAATCTTTATAGGTATAAGGAATCACACAACATAAAGTAATCAATAAATTTCAATGATCAATATCAAATGGGGCACGTTTAGTAACCAATTGTAAACAAGGTACCACTTAACACTAGAATGTAACAATTACAGATCGGACCTTAGGAATGTGATCAGTCGAATGCTAATTTCACGTAATGGGTAATCATTGATTGCATAAAAGTGTTGAATCTCAGCGGTTAGACTAGGTTTTGGATACAATAGTCATCTCTCGATCAACTTTCTCTCGAACCTCAACAAGCTTATCATTTCCAAACAACTCAATTCCTTAATTTATCCACTTTCTCAAGTTGGGTTTGTAAAGAGGCAATCAAACCCACTTTCTCAAGCTAGATTTTAAAGACGCAATCAATAAAATTATCAATCAACTGTTCTACTCTAATACCTCTTTCTCAAGCAAGTATAGAGAACTAATATAGAATTGAATTTCAACTTCAATTCTTAAATCGAAACATGAACAAATGATTGAACTAACTCCAAAACAACAAATAAATGAGCAATTAATAACACCCACTAGTTTATTAAGATATTCGACTACATGATCACACCCCTAAGGTAAGGAGATTTTAGCCAAACATAATGGAAACTAAGAAATTGTTACCAAATAGATTATCCATCTAAATTTGCTAAAACTCTGCAAAATACCCAAATGCTGAAATTAAGCTAGAAGTCTCAAATTTCCAACTCTCAATCCCAAACTTCTATCAAAAGTATTGAAAACAATGTGTGAAAGTGAAAAACTCTCCAAAAACTGGAATGCACATTGTAGAGGACTCATTTTTTTTTCAAAATTGTATTTATACGTTCTCAAAAATTCAGCACGGAGGCAACTCGGTGAAGTAAGTCGAGATCATCGATCCATTCAGCGATCCGTCGAGTTGCACTTGTCTTTGCCATTCAGCTTGATTCCTCCATCAATTTATTATGGAAAGTTCGGCGAGCCTGATCGTTGTCCCTGATCCATTCGGTGAATCACCGAATCAGCATTTTGCTCACCAAGTTGGTTTGGTCAATGGGCTACTTCGTTGGAATCTTAGGCAAGCTGGAGGCCCACTCGGCGAGTCGCCTAGTGGCTTTTGCGAGCTCCAACTTCTCTTTTCTTCAGTTTTTCCAACTTTTTCGCTTCTTTTTGCATCATAATGTCCTTTCCTCACTCTTAAGCCTTCATTGCTGCATATTAGCATATTATCATTAGTTATGAGCATAAAATCGGTATTAAGGACACTAAATCAGGGAATAATAAGCCCTAAATGAGTCAAAATTCCCGACTCATCAACACCCCTAACTTAAACTTTTGCTTGCCCTCAAGTAAAACACAAGATCAATCAGGCCAACATGGTTGTCTACAAGTAGTGCTACTTGAGACTCAACATGAATGCACACAAAGTTTAATTCACACATGCAATGCTCTCACAAAGTCAATCAAAGATTACAATTTTTGGAATCAAAATCAACTCGCACTTTCTCAATGAGAAATACATGCACGATTCTTGGCATAGGCTTGCCCATATTTTCCAACCAACACATCATTCGGCTCATGCAAGATCAAAAAGGTCTTCCAAGGCATGTAACTGGATTGAGGGTAAATGTATGATCATTTTGTCTTAGTGACTTCTACCTTCATGAAGCATGGCTCAAATTTCACTTCTTCTCCTTTTCTTTCATTCTTTTCATCTTCGCAACCTACAAAATTTTTGGTATAGCTCATCGAATACCCCTTTTATTTCCACAATGCACAATTAATACAAATCTTTTTAAAATTTCTTTTTTTTTGTTCTTTATTTTATATGGAGGGGTTCCATCTCTTTCTTCAGCACAATTGTCCAAGGATGGATTTCACGGACTTCTTGCTCAATTTCTTTCCTCATTCTTACCACACTCCCAACTTAGGATTTTGGCCTAAGTTGGTTGTTTAAATAGACTAGTGCTTCACGAAGGTTTTTAGGTGGGAAGGACAAGAACATTTGTGATCATATTTCATCCAAAGAAAAGGTAGGCTCAAATGGTGCCAAGCTAGGATCACACACTCACAAGGTGGTCACAAAAAAGGTATATTAAATAGGTTCACTCTCAAAAATTTATGCCTAAGATCATTTCCTTCATTCACCAAAATTAGTCAATCGGACCAACAGGGCAAGTTCTAAATATCACCATGCATATTTTTCAAGTAAACCTCACCACACAAGGCATTCAACATAATTATCAATCATGACTCTACAAGTTAAGCTCGCGTGCGACAGTCATTGCAAGACTCACCTCGATAATTTGGCTAGTCACAATGAGACGTTAAGAGTTCACACAAGACTTATGCAACTTAAATTCTCTCATTGGACTTGCACCACAAGTTGTTCATCAAGAGCACTATTCAAGTTATCGGTATTGGTCACAATCGACACTCAAATGTACAAGAGAATATCAACAACATTTAAAAATCAATTCAAGCAATCAAGAGAGAGATCAATGATATAAGACCACATTCACATTAAAGCACCAAGGAGAGTAGTTATTAACAAAACACAATCAGAAACAAATCAAAAACAAAATAAAACAAAGCAACAGAATATCCAAAACGAAACAAAATACAACCAAGATGGTAGGTATCAAGATATATTCACCCCACCAAAATAAATACATTGTATCCTCAATGTGAAATAAAAATAAATGTATCAAAAGTGCAGGAAATGGAGAGAGAGAAAAATAATCCCCCTATCAGGCTAGGCCTGAGGTGAGCTCTGAATCAGTGGAGTGGCATCGACCGGGGCATCAGTACCCAGCTCTCCTCCAACACTGGACAGTTGTGAAATAACTTCCTTCATGGGTTGAGATCTACTAGTTCCCACCATCGATGTATTGCGCATAGAAGCTTTTCTAACCATCCAAACAATGTAAACCTCCAAATCCTCCAGATCCTCATATATGTTCTCCTCATGAGTTCCTAGATCCTCCTCATCCATCTCCGGTGTATCCGACTCACCATCTCCATCAACAATAGTAGCATGTCCGGCCACAGCAGCTGAAGGAATCTCAGAAACAACTGGCCACTCAGAACTAGGGCCCTTAGGCACATCAAATTCACCCCACATCATAGTGATGTCCGTGGACTTCAGCTCATCCACATCACGTCGGAGTCCAACAATATCATCCTTCAAGGCTATCAAATCAGTGGCCTGTCTGTTACTCCGCTCACATGCCTCCATTCTAGCAGTCGGTGCATCTAAATCTTGGCCATGGGTCGTGATCAATTCTCGATGTCCCCGTAACTCTTCCCAAAATAGGAGCAAGTGCATCCTGAATAGCCCGCTCAATAATGGAGGGAACAATTGCCTCAACTCTAGAAGCACGAACATCAGTCGAATAGGCGAGGTGAAAATTTTATATAACATGGTCTATGTCAATGGGGAACGAGAGATAGTAACAGGAGCAGAAGTAGTACGGGTGAAGGAGATAGGTATACATATCGGCTCACCGACTGGAGTAGGAAGAGTAGTATCAACCTCTATAGCCTTTAAATCTACAGTTGGGGATGTATCCACCAGTGTTGTCCTCCTCCGCTCAGACTCGTCCTTTATATACTCGGTCCCAATCCTACGGTTGTCAGTAAATGAGGTAGAAGTCACCTCCACATCAGTCATTGCCATAAATAGATCACCAACCCGGCAACACAAATCACTAATGAGAACCAGAAAAGGCAACAAAGTCTGACTCTATTTGGTACTCATGACCATCTCTTGAAAAATAATGGACCCCAATTCATCCTATCCTAATCAATAATGCATCCCAGAAGTTCAGCCTATGGATGCCGGATGATGTACTCATTTTGGGAAGGTATCAAGGTATTGTTGATGAAGCCAAACCAATACCTAGCAGCCACATTTAAATCTTTCTTCTCTATTGGTACCCCGCCTCTATCCATAGGGGTGTAACATCACAAAGTAGTGGGGCCACCCACCCCTTCAAGTCATTAAGAGTCTTGGTCTTGATCCTGACCGTCAGTGTATGGATGGTGCGTGTTGTGCATTCCAAATGATCATTGATATCTGTTTCGCTGCACAACACCTTATTGCCTCGCACCTCAACATAATCAATCGGTGCCATCAGCCCTGCTTTCTTCTTCCCTTTTGGGATTAACTCTACGTACCCTACATAAAATTCCCAAACCCATGAAGAAACATATAGGCTCCGGGGTTGAGTAAACTACTGAAATCTGTGGAAACAGAGTATCTCCCACACTGTTGGATATCTATCCACTACCCCGTCTGTAGATAACCTCTTCTCCTCCAGAATTGTGCGCATATTGTCAGTCTTTAGTCGATTCATAGAGCGTGAAAGAGGAACTAGGGCAAGAGGCACTTGTGGTGCCTGAGAGACTGAATGTTCTGGCAGGGTAGGTGGTACTGGAAGTCGGGCCAATAGTTCATGAAGTGCCTTGGAGTGCAATTTAGCACGTCTTTGTTTCAATGGCTGGCATTTACTGGCACTAAATCATGAATTAGAGTCCTAGACCCCACATCATCTTCACTCTTAAAATTAGATGTGGTGAGGTGGGTGGAATGTACGCCTATGCTATTAGAGCTAGAACTGCTCGAACTGGGCTCCGCTAGTATCTTTCCCTTTACCCGACCACTTGCTTGAGTGGGTCGTGGTCTAGTAGATCGAGAAGGCGCAACCTCCACAACAATAACAACCTGTTTAGCCTTCTTCCGAGGTGGTGGACCCTTTCCTGGAACTCTTGGTCTAGCCATATCTGTTAAAATGAGCAAACAAAACGAATGCGGTTGCAAAGGGTTAGTGAAACAATGTTGTGGGAAAAATCACCAAACCACTCGACGAGTTGCTGATCTTATTCGGCGAGACACATGAGTCTCACCGAAAGTTACAGGATATTTTAGCAAAACTTATGAAAAAAATCAAGACATCATGCCAGTTAACGAATCACCGAACCTCATTGGCAATGCAAAGGGGTCTCGCTGAAAGTCACAGAGCAATTCAACAAAAATAGACTTCAGAAAGGCGACGCTAAGGTACTTGAGCTAGTCGCCGAGTCAATTCGGCGACCCACAACATATCGCCAAAAGTTACAGGACTAAACTACCAAATATTCAATTCAAGTAGGTGATATGGGGGTCATTCGGTGGACTGTCGAATCACTCAGCAAGCTCGACTAAGCTTGCCAAATGGCCCAACGTACCAAATTTTCTATCCAATTTTCAATATTCAACTACCAGCCCATGACAATCAATTTCAAACCCAATTCTACGCAATTTATGCCTATCCACTATGCAATTTTAAGCCGGAGCACTGAGACTTCCCCCTATCGATTCAAATTCAACCAAAATAACGAGTTTTCCCTTAAGAACGACGTCACCCAATCCATTATTGGGAAAAATCAAGTATTTCGGTTGAAATTGGGATACTCAGGCTTAACCTACACAAAACCCAACATACTATAACCACAATCTAAGCAATTTTATCACAAAACTCAACTAGTTTAGGTTAACCAAATTCTCTAACATGTTCGATTACAAGTTCAATTTCAACGAGAAATTTTTACACACCATCAAAGCACACAATGAATCCATGAACTACTCAAAATCATGCTCAATAAAATTTACGCAATTAAAGCAAATACGAAAAAACCAACCTCAAATGAAGACATGGAAACGATTAAGACAACAGAAACGGTGAGCAATGCGACAAATTCCGATCATACAAAGACAGCCATAAAAACTTAAATAAAAACTATAATATGAAATATGATTGTGAGAGTACAAGAGTCAAAAAGTTCAAAATAAAGGGAGGTTTCGAATTTAAAATGGTTGAAAGGTCTTTGACTCTTAATTTTGCACCTTAGTCGGCGATGGTCACTAATCTCGTTGATCCATTCAGCGAGTCGCCGAGTGGACTTTAGATTTCCAAAGTTAACAGAATGTCAGCCATTCAATTGGCCTAAAGGGTGATCAACGTTGGACTCTCCAAACTACTCGGCGAGACGCCGAGTGGGTCCTGAGCTCGCTCATTTGCCTTTTTCTCCCAAACTTCAAATTTCAACCTGCACATCCAACAAACATTATTCAAATGACAAAAAGTAAACCTTGGGTTGCCTCCCAAGAAGCACCTTCTTTAATGTCGCGGAATGACGTGGCTATGTGATCACGCCTCATTTTTTGGGTTTACCAAAGTATCACTTGGGAGACTTTCTTTCGGTCGTGGATTTAAATGAGTCGAGATCTGACACATCTGTGTTTCAAGCTACTTAATGGACACTGAGTGTGAAGTAACCATTTGCTTTAGAGAAGAGACATCATATTTCATCTCTTTTAGAACCTTGTCCAACCCTTTCACCTTGTTCAAAATATGAGCAAGCATATTCTCTGTCCGAAAGCTCTCAGGATCAGCCTTTGGTTTCTTCGTCTTTTGACATTCATGAGAAGGTACATAGCGATCTTTGTCCTCATCTCTATCTCAAAAATTTGTACCAAAGTCATGCCATTCACAATCTCGGTCTCTCCAACCATCATCGCGATCCCTATTCCAACCATGATTCTCACCCGACCTTGGATAAATCTGACGAAAACCCCCTTCTTGGTTTAACAAGAACTGAACCTCTTCATTGTACATGGCATCAAATTGTGCATATATGGCATCAAATTGTGCATCATCCGAGCTCACTCCATTACTCACACCAACCACATTCACAACCTTATGCCCTCCTCCCCTGACATGTTTCGTCAATAGGCCCATTTAGGTCATTGTCTTGGCCATGTTTTCATCACGCTCTTAATTATTTTCCAATTGCTCCTTGGTCAGCCCAAGATTCAAAAGAGACATCTGGTCTTCCCCTGTGTACCATGCACGGTTAAATTTGGTCATTTCATCAAGAAACGCCGATGCTATGTCTAGTGGTTGTCTCATAATACCACCCCGAACAAGTTGATCAGTGACACCTTTGTTGACAGTGTCAAGACTCTGGTAGAACTATTAAAATAGCACATTATCTAGCAAACCATGATTAGGGAATTTGAGAAGCAACTTTTGAGACCTCAGTCATGTTTCATGAATGGGTTCACCCTCAACCCGCTTGAAGTTCTGAATGTTATCCCTTAACTTCACCATCTTCGAGGGAGGAAAAAATCTTTCATAAAACACTTTCGCGAGCTCTTCCTAAGAAGTTATGGATTTCATTGGTAACTCATTTAACCACTTTGTTGCCTCCCACATTAGCGAGAAAGGAAACAGACGGAGTCGGACTAACTCTTAAGTGATATTCTTGAATGAAAATGGTCCACAAACATCCACGAAATTGTGAATGTGGTCATAAGGGTCCTCAAGAGCAAGCCCCCCAAAGAGACCCTTCATTTGCAACAGCTGTAACATAGTAGTGGTCACATAAAACACTGCATTGCCCACGATTAGAGGCAAGCGAATAGCACCACTATTTCCCACTAGATCCATATTGACATCATGTAGGTCCTCGATGTCATCATTGTTCCCAAGTTAACTTGTATTGCTCCCATTCACACTCATTTCTTCATCTATTTTAAAGCAGCCAACAAGGAAAAAAGTAAGAAAATTAGTCCACTAGAACACTTTAATAAATGAATTCTAAACACCACTCCCCGGTAGCATCCATACAGTGACGGACAAGATCAAGACCAAGACTCTTGATGACTTGAAGGGGTAGATGGCCCCACTAATTTGTGATGTTACACCCTAATGGATAAAGAAGAAAGATTTGAATGTGTTTGTTAGGTACTGGTTTGGCTTCATCAACAACACATTGATGCCTTCCCAAAATTAGTTCATCATTCGGCATCCGAAGGCTGCACTTCTGGGATACATTATTGATCAGGATAGGCTGAATTTGGGGTCCATTATTTCTCCAAAGATGGCCATTAGGGCCAAAAAAGTCAGACCTCATTGCCTTTTCTAGTTCTCATTAGTGATTTGTGTCGCCGAGTTGGTGTGACATTTGTGGCAAAGACTGAAGTGGAGGTGAGTCCTACCTCATCTACTAATATTCGGAGGATAGATTCCGAGTATATAAAGGATGAGTCTGAGCGGAGGAGGACAACAATGGTGGATACATGCCCAGTAGTCGATTTAGAGGCTATGGAGGTTCATACTACTCTTCATACTCTGGTCGGTGAGCCGACAGGTATACCTATCTCCTCCACCCCTACTACTTTTGTTATTGTATCCTGTCCCCTATTGACACATGCCATGTTATATAAAATGGGCCACCTCACCTATTCGGCCGATGTGCATGCTTATAGAGTTGAGGCGGTTGCTCTCTCCATGATTGAGTGGCCTATTCAGGCTGCACTTTCTCCCATTACATAGAGTTACGGGGACACCAAGAATTAATCACGGCCCATGGCCAAGCATTAGACACCATAACTGCTAGGATAGAGGCATTTGAGCGGAGTGATAGATAGGCCACTAAATTGACAGCCTTGAAGGCTGATATTATTGGACTCTGACGTGATGTGGATGAGTTGAAGTCCACGGAAATCACTATGTTATGGGGTGGAGTTGATGTGCCTAAGGGCCAGTTCTGAGTTGTAAGTTGTTTCTGAGATTCCTTCGGTTGTTGTGACCGGAATGATACTATAGTAGATGGAGATGGTGAGTCAGATGCACAAGAGACATATAAGGAGGATCTATGAACTCGTGAGGAGGCCATATATGAGGATCTGGAGGACTTGGATGGTGACATAGTTCAGATGGTTACAGAGGCTTTTATGCGCGACACATCGATGGTGGGAACTAGTGGATCTCAGCCCACATAGGAATTCGTTGTGCATCCATCGAGTATTGGAGGAGAGTCGGGCACTGATGCCCCGGTTGATGCCACTTCAATGGTTCAGAGTCACCTCAGGCCTAGGAGGATTATTTTTCTCTCCCTTCATTTCCTGCACTTTTGATATATTTATTTTTATTTCACATTGAGGACACTCTGTATTTACTTTGGTGGGGTGAAGGTACCTTGATACCTACCCTCTTGGTTGTATTTTGTTTTGGATATTTTATTGCTTTGTTTTATTTTGTTTTTGATTTTTTTATTGTGTTTTGTTAATAACTACTCTCATTTGGTGCTTTAATATGAATAGGGTTTTATATCATTGATCTCTCTCTTGATTTCTTGAAATGATTTTTAAATGTTGTTGATGTTCTCTTGTATATTTGAGTGTCGGTTGTGACCAATACCGATAACTTGAATTGTGCTCTCGATGAACAACATGTTGTGCAAGTTCAACGAGAAAAATTGAGTTGCATAGACCTTGTATGAACTCTTAGCATCTCATTGTGCTAGCCAAATTGTCGAGGTGAATCTTGCAATGATCGTTGTATGCGAGCTTAACTTGTAGAGCCATGACCGATGATTGTGTTGAATTTCTTGTGTAGTGAGGTTTATTTGAAATATATGCGTGGTGATATTTAGAACTTGCCCTGTTGATCCGATTGACTAATTTTGGTGAATGAAGGAAATGATCTTAGGCATAAAATTTTTAGAATGGACTTAATTACTATACCTTTTGTGTGACCACCTTATGAGTCTTTGATCCTAGCTTGGCACCATTTGAACCTATCTTTTGTTTGGATGAAACATGATCACAAATGACCTTATCCTTCCCAACTAATAACCTTCTTGAAACATTGGTCTGTTTGAATAGCCAACTTAGGCCAAAAGCCTAAGTTGGGGGTGTGGTAAGAATGAGGAAAGAATTTGAGCAAAAAGGTCATGAAATCCATCCTTAGAAACTTGTGTTGAGGAAAAAGATGGAACTCGCAAAACCCACTCAATGACTCGCCAAGTGGGCCTCCAGCTCGCCTAAAGTTCCAGCGATAAGGCTCGCCGAACTTTCCAGAACAAATTGATCGAGGAATCAAGCTGAAAGACGAGGAGAAAAGCAACTCGATGGATCACCAAATGGGTCAGCTATCCCGACTTACTTCATCGAGTTGACTCCGAGCTGAATTTTTGGGAACATATACATGAAATTTTGAAAAGAAGAAAAGGAGCTCCACACACTGTGCATTCCAGTTTTTGGAGCGTTTTCAATTTCACACATTGTTTTCGATACTTTTAATAGAAGTTTGGGATTGAGAATTGGAAATTTTAGTATTCTAGCTTAATTTCAGCATTCTGGTATTTATAGATTGTTAGCAAAATTCAGATGGATAATCTATTTGGTAATAATTTCTTATTTTCCATTATGTTTGGCTAAAACCCTATTTCCTTTGGGGTGTGGTCATGTAGTAGAATGTCTTAATTAACTAATGGGTGTTATTAATTGCTGATTTATTTGTTGTTTTGAATTGGGCAGAGGTGATTAGACAGGACTTGGCTCAACTTCACATTACCGAGGACATGACTCTAGATAGGAAGGAGTGGAGGTCGCGTATTAAGGTTGAAGGTTAGTAGGGTTAGTGTGTTGTCTTTCCTTGCGAGAGTATGGGTTGTTAACGTTTGTAGTAGTCCTAGCCTTGAACTTGCAGTTCTTGTTTGTGATACCTATAGCCTTATGTTGTTTACTGCGTTTCACTTCTCACATTATTTTATTGATGTTACTGTCTCCTTTGTTGATTATATACTATCTTTCTTATTGGATGTTATGTTGTATACACTGTTTTCCTCTCCTTTTACTTGGATTTGATGTACTTGAGTTGAGGGTCTTTTGGAAACAGCCTCTCTACCTCCACGAGGTAGTGGCAAGGTCTGCGTACACTCTACCCTCCCCAGACCCCACCTAGTGGGATTTCACTGGGTATGTTGTTGTTGTTGTTGTAATTGGGTTCAATCATTTGTTCATGTTTCAATTTAGGAATTGAAGTTGCAAATTCAATTCTAGATTAGTTCTCTATACTTGCTTGATAAAGAGGTATTAGAGTAGAACAGTTGATTGATAATTGTATTGATTGCGTATTTAAAATGTAGCTTGAGAAAGTGGGTTTGATTGCGTCTTTACAAACCCAGCTTGAGAAAGTGGGTAAATTAAGGAATTGGGTTGTTTAGTAATGATAAGCTTGTTGAGGTTCGAGAGAACTCACTTAAAACATAATAGTTGATCGACAAATGACTATTGTATCCAAAACCTAGCCTACCAGGTGAGATTCAACACTTTTAAGAAATCAATGATTACCCATTACGTGAAATTAGCATTCTACTGATCAGATTCCTAATGTTCGATTTCTAATTGTTAAATTCTCATGTTAAGTGGTACCCTATTTACAATTGGTTACTAAACCCCCATTTGATATTGATCATTGAAATTTAATTATTTGGTTTATGTTGTGTGACTCCTTATACCTACAAAAGATTAGAAGAACACGTCTTAACTTTATAATTGAAATTCTTTACCATATCACTCCCTGTGGGATCAACCTCAACTCATCATTGTGTTTATACTTGTTAGCGACCACATATACTTTGAATCGAAAGAACTGTAGTTGAGCGTTATCAATAATGGCGCCGCTGCTGGGGAGTGGTATTTAAAATTCTTTTATCAAAGTGTTCTTGTAGACTAATTTTGTTGTGGTAGAAATTTCTTACTTTTATTCTTTTTGGCTGCTCTACAATAGGTGAAGAAGTGAGTCTGAATGGGAGTAATGCAAGTCAACTAAGGAATAATGATGACATCAGAAATTTGCATGATGTCAATGAGGATCAGCTGGGGAGTGCGGGTGATATTCCACTGCACCCAAATGTGGGCAATGAGGTGTTTCATGTGACCAGCACTATGTTACAGTTGTTGCAAATGAAGGGTCCTTTTGGAGGGGTTGCTCAAATGAACCCCCCGTGCAACACCCTATATTCGAAAAAGGACAAAATTGCAGATTTTCAGAAGTTGTAGGTGCCTCTGACGGAGGCCACCTACGAACCGTAGGTTGATCCACGGACCGTAGGAGGGGTCCGTGGTTGGTCACCTCAACTTCACCCAGAAATTTCAATAAAGGCACAACCCACGCCCGGACCTACGGACCGTAGGTCAGACCATGGTCCGTGGTCTAGGTCTGTGGATCGTGACCCCCAAATCTAGACTCAGATGTCGAACGACGAGTTAATAGGACGGATTGTCAGTCGACCTACGGTCCATCGGTCATCCAGTCGACTTTTAATTCAAGGGTAGTTAGGTCTTTTTCTAATTATTTTATCCCTAAACTACGTCGTTTTAGTCAGTTTTAGCCTAGTATTCTAGTCAGATTTTACCCTATTCAATTTATTCACCAAAATTCATCAAAACCTAAAGCAAAAAGAGGAGAAAAGAGGGGACCAACCCCTCAAGAATACGTAACATGTTTTCTTCAGTTCAAGCCCCAAAATTAAAGGATTTCTACATAGATTTCGTCACCAGGTATGTGAGATTTCACCAGTGGATTCCTTTCATCCACTAAGTCCCTAGAACTCAGTCAGATTCTTGATTCTCTATATCTTGTTTAGACCTAGGGTTTCTAAAACCTTAGATATTGGTTGTGATTTAGCTGCTAGAGTATTCCTAATCAGATTGTCATGTTTTCGTGAAATCGTTGCTTAGTTCTTTATATGAAACTCAAAACCTAATTGTGTAAATTGTCTTAGTTCATAAATTACACTTGCTAGGTCAGTTAAATAGATATACATGCTCCAGTTTCAAATGTTACATTGTCAGTTCATAAATGTTGCATTTTCAGATTTGCATGTCAGAATATTGAGTTATCCAATATATCAGTTTTGTCTGTTAGATACACAATTCCAGTTGGGAGTAGGCTTAGAACCTAGTGGACTAGGGTTTAGCGTACACTCATGGTCCAGAACTAGGTTCCCCCGTAGGTTTATAAGTCCCCTATGTGGGCATCATTTATAGTGATCATGCCAGTCATGCCTTCATACCCCTGGCAAGGTATATTGGGTCCTCTCGATGGGGTGTATACATCAGACTCCACGGTTAGCTCACATGGTTTTATGTCAGTTAATAGTAGCTCCCACAGTCAAACTCTAGTGCATTTGACTAGGTTTTAAGTTATACTTCAGTATTCAGTCTCAACATGTTATGTTAATAATCAGTACTTGGTCATTGCATTCAGCTCAGTTCTTTTCAGTATATTTCAATATTTCTGTCATGTTCAGATTATATCATTTCTCAGTTATACTTTGTTCAACTTATATGTTTGCTCAGCTATTATCGATATTCTGCATGCTCAGTACATTCCAAGTACTGACGCATACTCTGCGCTACATCCTTTCATCATGTAGGTTCAGGTACTCAGTATCCAGATCACGTATAGATCGGTTCCCGATGCATATTCAACAGTTTCAGTGGTGAGTCCTCATACTCGAAGACAATAGACTTGTTTTCACATTCAGTCTTTCATTTCAATTTCGGTTTTTCTAGAGTTAGTTGGGGACATGTCCCAGCAACTCTAGTTAGTTAGAGGCTTTTTCAGACATAGTATTAGATTCAGCTTTAGTTTTTGAGTGATTGTTCAGTATCACTAAACTCTTCGAAAGTTATATTTATTCAGATCAATATTAGGTATTCCCCATTTTTCAATCATCTACTATTTTAGCTTCTGCATAGTATATGTTTTACTCAATTATGTTATAGTATGCTTATGATATGCCAGACAAAGGGTTAGCTTGGGGTCACTCGTGATCCTTGGTCCCGTGTTACGTCAAGATGGTAGCCTCGGGGGATGAAAAACTTGGTATCAGAAGAGTCATAGGGTGTTTGAAAGCCGCACTAAGTAGAGTCTATTTCATAGGTGTGAAGTGCGCCACATCTATGAGAGAGAGGCTACAAGGTGTTCTAAGAAAAACTTCCTTTCTTTCTTTTCTAACTCGTGTTGTAGAGTATGACATCTATTTAATCTCCTTCTACCTCTTTCTTTATGCATTTCGAAAAATACATCCCAGAAGAGCTAACGCCAGGAATCAGCCAGCAGCTCCAACAGACCCATCGGGTGGGCAAGTCACGCATGCCGAGTTAATGGCTACTTTGGAAGTGCTTGCTCAGTTTAGGACTACCCAGGCCAATCAGCAGTCTATGGCCCCCGCTCCGCCGCAAACTAACATTGTTGCAGTAAGAATGTGGTACTTCGCTTGGATAAACCCTTAGGAGTTTCATTGGTCTAAGTAAGGATAAAATTTACAAGAGTTTTTCGATGACATCTAGAAGGTAACAGACATTATGGGTGTCACTCCAACCGAGAGTGTAGATTTAGGCACTTATCAGTTGAGGGGAGTGACCTACACTTGGTACCATTAGTGGGAGGATTACAAGTCTTCTATTTAGATGTTTATGCATTATTAGATCCTGGGGCTACTCTTTCCTTTGTAACTCCCTATATAGTAGTAAACTTCAGTGTCAGTCCAGAAACTCTCTAGAACCCTTCTCAGTCTCTACTCTAGTTGGTGACCCAGTTATAGCTAGATGGGTATACAAAAATTTCCCTATCACAGTCTCTCAGAAAATCACCTCAGTAGATCTTATAGAGTTAGAAATGGTAGCTTTCGATACCATTCTAGGCATGGATTGGTTACATTCCTGTTATGCCTCAGTCGATTGTAGAACTAGGATTGTAGAAATGGTAGCTCAGCACCTATAGGTCGATTTATCTCTTACTTTTAGGCCAAAAAGATGATCTCCAAAGGGTATATCTATCATCTAATTTGGCTAGGATTGAAACTCTGAAACAAAAACTCTTGAGTCAGTTCTAGTAGTGAATGAGTTTCAGAAGTGTTTCCAGAAGATCTTCCCGGAGTTCCTCCCGAAAGGGAAATTGACTTTGGAATAGATCTCCTTCCATATACCCAGCCTATTTCTATTCCTCCTTATAGAATGGCTCTAGATGAGCTTAAGGAATTGAAAGAGCATTTGAAAAACCTTCTAGATAAGGGCTTCATCAGACCTAGTATCTCATTATAGGGTGCTCCAGTGTTGTTCATGAAAGAGAAAGATGGTTCTCTCAGAATGTGCACTGACTATCGTTAGTTGAATAAAGTTACCTTCAAGAATAAGTATCACATCCCAAGGATTGATGACTTGTTCGACCAACTTTAGGGTGCTAGTTGCTTCTCTAAGATAGACCTCAGATCTGGCTATCATCAGCTCAGAGTCAAAGATAGTGAAATTTTGAAAATAACCTTCAGGTCTCAGTATGGTCGCTATGAATTTGTAGTTATGTCTTTTGGACTAACCAATGCTCCTTTATCTTTCATGGACTTAATGAAAAGGGTGTTCAAATAGTATTTGGACTTGTTCATTATCGTCTTTATTGATGATATCCTCATTTATTCACAGAGTGAGGAGGAGCATGCAACTCATCTGTGAGTTGTTCTGCAAACTCTCAAAGATCGCCAGCTATTCGCCAAGATCAGCAAATATGAATTCTAGTTACAGTATGTCACTTTCCTTGGTCATGTGGTATCTAGCGAAGGGATCCAAGTGGATTCACCGAAAATTGAGGTAGTGAAACACTGGCCGAGACCCACGTTTACAACAGATAGCAGAAGTTTCTTAGGTTTGGCTAGTTATTATAGGAGGTTTGTTGAAGGATTTTCATCCATAGTTTTCCCATTGACCAAGTTGACTCAGAAGAAGGTCAAATTTCAATGGTCAAATGAGTGTGAGAAAAGCTTCTCAAAGCTAAAAACTAGGTTGACTACAACTCTTTTCTTGACTCTACCACATGGTTCAGACGGTTATGTGATTTATTGTGATACATCCAGGGTCGGCCTAGGTTGTGTGTTGATGCAACTGGGTAAGTTCATAGCTTATGCTTCTAGACAGCTTAAGGTCCATGAGAAGAACTATCTGACTCATGACCTCGAACTTGCAGCCGTAGTATTTTCCCTAAAAGATTTGGAGACATTACTTGTATGGTGTTCACATAGATGTGTTCACAGACCATAAGAGCCTCCAGTATGTGTTCACCCGGAAAAAGTTGAATCTTCGTCAGAGAAGATGGCTTGAATTCCTCAAAGATTATGACATGAATGTGCTTTATCATCCTGGTAAGGCCAAAGTAGTAGCGGATTCTCTCAGAAGACTGTCTATGGGTAGTGTAGCACATGTTGAGGAACAAAAGAAGGAATTAGCCAAAGATGTTCACCGGCTTGCTCGCTTAGGAGTTTGCCATTCGAACATATCAGATGATAGTGTGATAGTTCAGAATGGATCAAAATCTTCATTAGTAGCAGAGGTTAAGGAAAAATAAGATAGTGATCCTATATTGCTTTAGTTAAAGGGTATAGTTTATCAATAGAAAGTCGAGGTCATCTCCCAAGGGGGCGATGGTGCGCTTCGTTACCAGGGTCGCTTATGTGTTCATAATGTAGGTGAGTTGATGAAGAAGATCTTTACAAAAGCCCATAATTCCATATATTCCATTCATCCGGGTGCCACTAAGATGCACTGTGATCTACGGGAAGTCTTTTGGTAGAACGGCATAAAGAGAGACATCGCAGATTTTGTGTCTAGGTGTACTAACTGTCAACACGTTAAAGTAGAACATCAAAAACTATGAGGTATGACTCCAGAGATTAACATTCCTACACGGAAGTGGGAAGTGATTAACATGGACTTCATTATGGGTTTACCTCGTACTCGCAGATAGCATGACTCCATTTAGGTGATAATAGACAGAGTTACTAAGTTTGCTCACTTCTTGGCTGTCAAGACTACAGATTCAGTGAAGGACTATGCTAAACTCTACATTAATAAGATAGTCAGGTTGCATGGGTTCCCTTATCTATCATTTTAGATAGAGGTCCTCACTTTACCTCTCATTTCTGGAAATCATTTCAGAAAGGTCTTGGTACTCAGGTAAATCTCAGTACAACATTTCATTCACAGACTTTAGAGGACATGTTGAGAGATTGCGTGATCAATTTTAAGGGAAGTTGGGATGACCACCTACCTCTTATAGAGTTCACCAATAATAATAGCTACCATTCCAGTATTCAGATGGCCCCTTATGAGGCATTATATGGGCGTAGATGTAGATCTCCAATTAGTTGGTTTGAAGTAGGTGAAGCAACATTGATTGGGCCAGATTCGGTTCATGAGGCTATGGAAAAAGTTCAGCTCATCAGAGATAGACTAAAGACAGCCCAGAGTCGTCAGAAGTCCTATGCAGCTGTGAGTAAAAGGGACATAGAATTTGAGATCGATGATTGGATTTTCGTGAAAGTGTCACCTATGAAGGGGGTGATGAGATTTTGCAAGAAAGGGAAACTCAGTCCTAGATATGTAGCTCCTTACAGAATCCTGAAAAGGGTTGGAAATGTGGTTTATGAGTTATATTTGCCAGCAGAACTAGAAGCGGTTCATCCAGTCTTTCAGATTTCCTTGTTGAAGAAGTGTGTGGGTGATCCCACAGCAATAGTACCATTAGAGAGTGTGGTTGTGAAGGATAGTCTCACTTATGAGGAGGTGCCAGTTGAAATTTTTGACCGTCGGGTTCGTAGGTTGAGAGATAAGGAAGTCGCTTCAGTTAAGGTTGTGTGGAGGAGTCAGTCCATAGAGGGAGCTACTTGGGAATTTTCCTTTCGATTCCATTCCAGCTTGAGGTAATAGTTACTCTCCAGTCTCTCAGTGTACTCTTGCGTAAATTCAGTCTCAATACCTTATTCCTCTAGTTGTTCTTGCATTTCTGCATAATTGCATGTTCTTGGAACTCAGCTCAATTAGATATCAGTTTCTAGTGTTTAGTGGTAGGGATTGCAGCTCCTTCCCTCCATACTCAGCTAGTTTAGACTTCATTCGAGGATGACTGTTCCAAAGGGGAGATAATGTAACACCCCAGATTCGAGAAAGGATAAAATTACAGATTTTCTGAAGTTGCAGGTGCCACCAACGGAGGCTACCTATGGATCGTAGGTTGGGTCTGTGGTTGGTCACCTCAACTCCACCTAGAAATTTCAATAACGGCATGACCCACGCCCGGACCTACAGACCGTAGGTCATACTATGGTTTGTGGTCTAGGTCCATGGATCGTGACCCCTAAATCTAGGGTTTCTAAAACCTCAGATATTGCTTTTGATTTAGCTGCTAGAGTATTCCTCATCAGATTGTCATGTTTTCATGAAATCGTTGCTTAGTTCTTTGCATGAAACTCAAAACCTTAGTTGTGTAAATTCTCTTAGTTCATGAATTACACTTGCTAGGTCAGTTAAATAGATATACATGCTCCAGTTTCGAATGTTACATTGTCAGTTCATAAATGTTGCATTCTCATATTTGCGTGTCAAAATATTGAGCTATCCAGTTTTTTAGTTACGTGTGTTAGATACACAATTCCAATTGGGAGTAAGATTAGCATCGAGTGGACTAGGGTTCAGTATGCCCTCATAGTCACATAACTACGTGCCCCCATAGGTTTATAAGTCCCCTCTGTGGGCATTAGATTTAGTGATCACACCAGTCATGCCTTTATACCCCTGGCAAGGTATATTGGGTCCCCTCGATGGGTTGTGTACATCGGACTACGTGGTTAGCTCACATGGTTTTATATCGGTTAATAGTAGCTCCCACAGTCAGACTCTAGTGCATTTGACCAGGTTTTCAGTTATACTTCAGTATTCAGTCTCAGCATATTATGTTAGTAATCAATACTTTTTCATTGCATTCAGCTCAGTTCTTTTTTGTATATTTCAGTATTTCCATTATATTCAAATTATATCATTGCTTAGTTATGATTTGTTCAACTTATATGTTTGTTCAACTATTATCCATATCCTGCATGCTCAGTATATTCCATGTATTGACGCATACTATACGCTACATCCTTTCATGATGTAGGTTCAGGTACTCAATATCCAGATCACACATAGATCGATTCCCAATCCGTATTCAGCGAATTCAGTGGTAAGTCTTCATACTTCGAGGACAATAGACACGTTTTCATTATCAGTCTTTTATTTCAATTTCAGTTTTTCTAGAGTTAGTTGGGGACATGTCCTAGCAACTCTACTCAGTTAGAGGCTTTTTCAGACATCAACTTTAGTTTTTGAATGATTTTTTCGTATCACTAAACTCTTAGAAAGTTATATTGATTCACATCAGTATTGGGTATTCCCCATCTTTCAGTCATCTACTATTTTAGTTTCCGCATAATATATTTTTTACTCAGTTATGTTATAGTATACTTATGATATGCAAGACACAGGGTTAGCTTGGGGTCACTCGTGATCCTAGGTCCCGTGTTACATCAAGGGGGTAGCCTCGGGGAGTAACACCCATGACCACATCAAAAATTTTGTGGATGTATGTGGAATGTTTTCCTTCAAGAACATCACCCAAGAGTCAGTCCGACTCCGTTTGTAATTTCCATTCTCTCTAATTGGGGAAGCAATAAATTGGTTGACCAAACTACCAAGGGAATAAATTACCTCTTAAAAGGAGCTCATGGAGGTATTTTATGAAAGATTTTTCCCTCCTTCAAATATTGTGAAATTGAGGGATCGCATTCAAAATTTCTGGAGGATTGATGGTGAACCTATTCATGAGACATGGTTGAGGTTTCAAAAATTGCTTCTCAAATGTCCCACTCATGGATTGCCGGAGAATGTGCTTTTGCAGTACTTCTATCGGATTCTTGATTCGATCAACAAAGGTGTCGCCGATCAACTTCTTAGAGGGGGTATAATGAGACAACATTTTGTTGTGGTATCGGTTTTGCTTGATGAGGTGACTAAAAGAAATCATACATGGTATACAATGGAGGATCAAGTGTCTCCTCTAAATCTCAGGCTAAAGAAAGAACAATTGGAAAAGAACCAAGAATGTGATAAGAACATGGCCAAGAAGATGACTCAAATGACATTGTTGACGAAGGATGTTATGGGTGGTGGCTATAAGGCTGCAAGTCCGGATTATGCGAAATTTGAAACTATGTATGATGAAGAGGTCCATTTCTTGTCGAGAGAAGCGTGGGATTCTTGTTTGACCTATCTAAAGTCAGGCGGGAACTAAGAATGGAATATAGATCATGAGGATGGATGGAGAGATCGAGATTGGTGTGATCGGGACCCATACTGGAGAAGTGAAGATGATGATAATGATTGCTATGTGCATTGTAACACCCCGTATTCAAAATAGACAAAAATGCAGATTTTGAGAAGTTGCAGGTGCAACTTACGGTCATCATCCACGGACCGTAGGTCAGACCACGGCCCGTGCTGGTGGTCCGTGGTTCGCCACGGCAAACCCTCCCCAAACCAGCTCAGAAATTTGGCTAAGTGTTGACCCACGGCCGGACTTACGGTCCGTAGGTCAGGTCACGGACCATAGTTCGTGTCCGTGGATCGATGCCCCAAAAGCCCAACTTCAGTCCCGAACTACGGTTGACCAGCACGGACCGTCATTCGATCCACGGTCCGTAGGTCTGACCGTAGATCGAAGGTTAGCAGCCAGTTAGCTGAAAATTCTGATGGGTCAACTTCAGATGGTCATAACTTTTAGTACAAAATGAACTATGTGTCCCATGACCTATGGTTAGATAGATAATTGAATTATCTTTCCAACGCCACTGAGTTTGCTAAATGCCAACCTCCGAATAAAAAGTTATGCCTATTTTAGTGAAGGCCTGTCGAACAGACTTGACTTACGGACGCAATCTACGGACCGTAGATTGA
>NC_064286.1:35554451-35597129 GCF_019186545.1 Solanum stenotomum | reverse complement strand
GGACAATAGTCATGAGTTTCTTTTCAGTATTTTAGTCTTTAGTTTCAGTTTTGCTAGACTTAGCTGGGGCCTGTCCCAGCATTTCTAGTCAGTTTAGAGGCTTATTTCAGACATAGTTAGATTCAGCTTAGTGTTTTGAGTTTGATATTTCTTTTGTATTAAACTCTCAGATTTGATATATTCAGCTATAGTATATGGGTATTCCCCATCTTTTCATATTTAATTATGAATTAGCTTCCGCATCAGTTTATTATCTTTAGTATGCTCATGATCATGCCAGCAGGGTTAGCTTGGGATCACTTGTGGTCCTAGGTCCCGTGTCCGCGTCTTAGGGGTAGCTCGGGGCGTGACATTCATACTTATGATAGACCAAAGTCGAAGGAACTTTTTAATGTCCCCAAAAGTGGAAGGATTGAAGGAAGTTCTCAAGGAAATGAAGGTAGATTTTTCATCTCTGAATAAAATGATTACATCGCACTCGACATCTATAAAGCAACTTTAAGCCCAAATGGGTCAACTTCTGGCTTAATTGAGTTCAAAACCACAAGAGGATATTACTAATGATACTTTGGCTAGTTCGGAGGATAATCATGACCAATGCATGGCTATGTTGAGTTGGAGTGGTAAAGTCGTGGGTAGTGATATAGCAAATGATGACAAGGCAAGATCAAGTGAAAAGAAAGACGTTGCTATTGATAGTGATATAGCAAATGATGCAAATGAAGTACCCAAAGTGGTTGATGAGGTAAAATCAAATGTGGGGAATGCTCCCCCTTCGGTGCCTACAAAACCGTTGCCTAAAGTTAATCCACCATTCCCCCAAAGATTGAAGAAAAGGGATGAAGATGCAAAGTTCCAAAAATTTCTCTCCATTTTCAAAACTCAATCAATCAATCTTCCGTTGGTAGAGGCGTTGGTAGAAATGTTGGGTTATACAAAGTTTAGGAAATAATTAGTTACCAAGAAGAGTATGAATTTTAAAATGGTTAAGGTGTACCATATTTGTAGCGCCATTATGACGAGCAACATAGAAAGCTGATTCGGGGGTATTCACTATTCCAAGCACTTATGGGATATTTCAATTTGCCAAAGCATTGTGTGATTTGGGTTCAAGTATAAACTTGATGCCCAATGCCATTTTCAAACAGCTTGGGCTAGGTGAGCCTAACTCAACAATGATGCGTCTTCTCATGGCCGACCGCTCGATAAAGCATCTTATTGGAATTCTTTATGATATTTTGGTGAAAGTGGATAGGCTCATATTTCTGACCGACTTTGTTATTCTTGATTACGAGATTGACGCCGAAGTACCCATTATTCTAGGTAGGTCGTTCATGGATACCAGAAGAGCTCTTGTTGATATTGAAAGCGCAGAGTTAAAATTTGGATAAACAATGAGGAAATTACTTTCAATATGTGTAAATCGATGAAGCAACCTAGCGACATTCATGTGGTATCAGTCATGGATGTGATTTATGAAGCAGTTACAAGTGTGAGTGAAATATCTTGTGTGGGTGAATCTTTAGTCGTTGTCCTTTTGAACTAGGATGGCATAGAAATTTAAGATTATGATGAGATCGTGGCTGCTCTATCGGGTTAGGGTTCTTATTCTAAGAACCCCTTAAATCTTGATATTGATTTGAAAATTGGGAAAGCCCTCCTGCCAAACCATCCACTGAAGAACCACAAAAGCTTGAGTTGAAGGTACTTCCACCTCACCTTCGGTATGTATTCTTGGGTGAAAACAACACCTTACCTGTAATTATTGCCTCATATTTGCTTGAATGGCAAGTGCAATTAATTATGAATATGTTGAAACAATACGTTAAAGTCATTAGATGGATGATTGTCGATATTATGGGAATCCCTCTCGATATTTGTACCCATAAGATCCAATTGGATAGTGAATGCAAACCAAGTGTTGAGCATCAAAGGAGATTAAACCCTCCAATCCAAGAAGTGGTGAAGAAGGAAATCATCAAATGGCTTGACATGTGAGTTGTCTACCCTATTGTGGATAGCAAGTGGCTGATCCCCGTTCAATGTTTGCCAAAAAAAGGATGGTATTGCTGTGGTCCCAAATGATAAGGGGGAACTTGTACCAATGCGACCGGTCATCGATTGGCGTGTATGCATGAACTACCAAAAATTAGATGCATGGACGGAGAAGGATCATTTCCCGATGCCCTTTATGGATTAGATGTTTGATAGGCGCGCAGGGCGTGGATGGTATTGCTTCTTAGATTGTTATCCGGTTATAATCAAACATCCATTGCACTAGAGGAACAAGAAAATATGACTGTTACATGTCCCTATGGGACATTTGCTTTCAAAAGAATGCCCTTTGGATTGTGTAATGCACCGACAACCTTTAAAATATGTATGCTCTCCATTTTTGCCGATATGGTGGAAGACTCAATGGAGGTCTTCATGGATAATTTCTCGGTTGTGGGTGACACATTTGAAGTGTGTATTGAACACCTTGGTAGAGTATTGTAAAGATGTGTTGAAACCAACCTTGTTCTCAATTTGGAGAAATGTCATTTCATGTTCAAAGAAGGTATTGTCTTAGGGCACGAAATTTCAGGAGAAGGTATCCAATTGGATCAAGCTAAAGTTGAAGCTATTGCTAAGCTACCTCCCCTCATTTTAGTTAAAGATGTTTGGAGTTTTCTAGGTCATGTAGGCTTCTACCGACGGTTTATAAAAGATTTCTCTAACGTAGCTTATCCTCTTTGTAAGTTACTTGAAAAGGAAAGTGTTTTCAACTTTGATTAAGCTTGCCTCAAAGTGTTTTTGTGCTTGAAATAAAAACTAGTGTCGGCTCCAATCATTGTTACTCTTGATTGGAGTGTTCCATTTGAGCTAATGTATGATGCGAGTGGTGTGGCTTTGGGAGCCATTCTTGGTCAACGAAAGGATAAATTGTTTCACCTAGTTTATTATGCAAGTAAAACTTTGAATGTGGCTCAAAAGAATTACACCCTCACTGAGCAAGAATTGTTAGTTGTAGTGTATGCTTTTGAAAAGTTTATAGCTTATTTGTTGGGCACAAAGGTGGTGGTACATACATACCATGATGCAATCCGATATTTTATGTCTAAGAAAGATGTAAATCCAAGGTTGATTCAGTGGGTGTTGTTGTTGAAAGAGTTTGATTTTGAGGTCAAAGATCAAAAAGGATGTGAGAACCAAGTAGCGGATCACTTTTCAAGGCTTGAAACTAATGTTGTTGTTTCTAGTGAGAGGGATATTGAGGAAGTGTTTCCTAATAAGTTGGTAATGGTTGTATCACATGGTAATCCACCGTGCTATGCTGATTTCACAAATTATGTTGTGTGTGGGATTCTTCCTGATGGATTGAATTTCTACCAACAGAATAGGTTATTGTTCGATTAGAAGAATTATTTTTGGGATGAACCTTATTTATTTTGGGAATGCGCAAATCACATAATTAGAAGGTGTGTGGCGGAAGTGGACGTGAATGCAATTCTTGATGATTGCCACACGTCACCAGTTGGTGGGCATCATATGGAGTGCGTAGGACCGCTAAAGTACTTCAAAGTGGTTATTATTGGCCGACGTTATACCGAGATGCGCATTCCCTTGTTGAAAAATGTGTTCAGTTCAAAAATCAAGGAAAGTATATTTTGGTGATTGTTGATTATGTTTCCAAATGGGTAGAGACTGTAGCTTTACCAAACAATGAAGGGAGAATTGTTGTGAATTCCACAAGCGATACATTTTCACAAAATTTGGCACTCCACGTGCAATTATTAGCAATGGGGGATCTCATTTTTGTAACCATTTGTTTGCATCTGTGTTGAGAAAGTATGGAGTGAAGCATAAAGTTGCAAACCCGTATCATCCATATACAAGTGGGCATGTTGAGGTGTCGAATCGGGAAATTAAGGGGATTTTGGCAAAAATAGTCAACACAAATCAGACTAACTAGTCTCGAAAGTTAGATGATGCTCTTCGGCCATATTGCACCGCATTCAATACCCCGATCGGTATGTCACCATATCAATTGGTGTTTGGAAAGTCATGTAACCTACCAATTGAGCTTGAGCATAAGACATTGTGGGCATTGTGAGCATTGAAAGCATTGAACTTGAATTGGGGGGATATTTCAAAGGATAGAGTCGACCAACTCTATGTGATGGAAGAATTTCGGCTGCCACCTTACGAGAATTCAGCCCTTTATAAGGAAAAAATGAAGAAGTGACATGATGCCAAAATCCTTCTATAAGAGTTTAAAGTCGGCGATCTTATCTTGCTCTATAACTTTTGTTGGAGACTCTTTCCGGGTAAAGTCAAGTCAAAATGGTCTGGACCATTCAAAGTGACTCGTGTGTTCACTAATGGGCAATAGAAGTTGAAATCAAGGAGGGTCGGTGTTCAAGGTGAATGGGCAATGATTGAAGCTTTACTATGGATCATACCTAGACTTGTCGGTGATTGAAGTGGTGTATTTGGAAGATTCTTAAATGCATTTCCACATCGTGCCACGAAGTAACCTAAGGCGCTTCTTGGGAGGTAACCCAAGTTTTAGTCATTTTTAATAGAATTTGTTGAATGTGTAGATTAGAGCTCTTATTTTGAAAGAATGGCAATGGGGCGAAGGATTGACTCACTCGACGAATAGCCAAATGATCCCCCAAAATGCCCAAATGCATCGTCCTTTTTAAGGAAATGATTGAGAACCGTTCTAGAAAATTTGGCAAGACTACAGCCAATTCAACGGTTTGTCGAGTTGAATCAGCGAGGACGACTAATCTTGCCCTTTTCATTCAACCGAAAGGTTGGCTTTCTGGAAACTTTGGTGAGACTACAACCGATTTGGCAGTTCACCAAGTTGAATCGGTGAGGACGACTAATCTCACCATTTTGCTTCAACTAAAAGGCTCACTTTCTGTAAATTTTGGTGAGCTGCAATTTACTCGGCAATTCTCCGAGTAGTTCGGCGGCATCAGTATTGTTGGCCGACGGGCGCGTGAATAGAAAAGCCATTTCTACTCCGACCTTTTCACTCACTGACCCTTACATTCCCTTTCTATTTGTTCAACCAATTTTTATTTGCATTGAGGATACTACTTAGTTCTTCTCAGTAGGGTAAAGGTCTCTCCATTGTTGGTTCTATCTCATTGTTATCTCTCTTGATTGGTTGATTTTTCAATGTTGTTGATGTTCTCTTCTACATTTGAGAGTCAGTTGTGACCAATACCGATGACTTCAATAGTGTTATTGATGAACAATATGTTGTGTAGGTCCAACGAGTTAAATTGAGTTGCATAAGTCTTGTGTGAACTCCTAGCATCTCATTGTGACTAGTTGAATTATCGAGGTGAGTCTTGCAATGACCGTTGTACATGAGCTTAACTTGTAGAGTCATGATCGATGATTGTGTTGAATGTCTTGTGTGGCGAGATTTACTTGAAATATATGCATGGTGATATCTAGAACTTGCCCCGTTGGTCCAATTGACTAATTTTGGTGAATAAAGGAAATGATCTTAGGCATAAATCTTTTAGAGTGGACCTAATTGTTATACCTTTTGTGTGACCACCTTGTGAGTGTGTGATCCTAGCTTGCCACCATTTGGGCCTACCTTTTCTTAAGATGAAACATGATCACAAATGACCTTGTCCTTCCTACCAAAACTCCTTCGTTAAGCATTTGTCTATTTGAATAGCCAATTTAGGCCAAAATCCTAAGTTGGGGGTGTAGTAAGAATGAGGAAAAAAATTGAGCAAGCAGTTCGTGAAATCTGTTCTTGGACAATTGTGCCGAAGAAAAAGATGGAACCCCTCCATATAAAAAAACAACAAAAGAAAAAAAATGAAAAAAAACGTTTCTATTAATTGTGCATTGTGGAAATATCCCGGAAACAGCCTCTCTACCTCCACGAGGTAGTGGCAAGGTCTGCGTACATTTTACCCTCCCCAGACCCCACCTAGTGGGATTTCACTGGGCATGTTGTTGTTGTTGTTGTTGTTGTTGTGCATTGTGGAAATAAAAGGGGTATTTGCTGAGCTATACTAAAATATTTATGTTCTTTAATATGCCAATGGCTGGGTTGCGAATATGAAAAGAATGAAAGAAAAGGAGAATAACTGACATTTGAGCCATGTTTCATGAAGATAGAAGTCACTAAGCCGAAATAATAATACATTTACCTTCATCCCAGTTACAAGCCTTGAAAGACCTTTTTGATCTTGCATGAGCCGAATGATGTGTTGGTTGGAAAATATGGGAAACCCTATGGGCAAAATCGTGCATGTGTTTCTCATTGAGAATTGAGAGTTGATTTTGATTCCTTAAATTGTAATCTTTGATTGGCTTTGTGAGAGCATGGAATCATTCTTGAATTAAGGGCATTCGAATACTCTTGTTGAGCATGAATTTGCATTTGAAGTGAGCATTATGATCTTGAACTCTATTTGATGATGGCTAATCATAGTTTGAAACTTTTGGTGAACAATTGAACATTGCATGTGTGAATTAAACCTTGTGTGCATTCATGTTGAGTCTCAAGTAGCACTACTTGAAGACATCTTTGTTGGCCTAATTGATCATGTGTTTTATTTGAAGACAAGAAAAAGTTTATGTTGGGTGTTGATGAGGTGGGAATTATGACTCATTTAGGGCTTATTATTCAATGATATAGTGTCCTCAATGCCTATTTTATTCTCATAACTAATGATAATATGTTGATATGAAGCAATGAAGGCTTAAGAATGAAGCAAGGACATTCTGATGCAAAAAGGAGTGAAAAAGTTAGAAAAATTGAAGAAAAAAGAAGCTGGAGCTCGCAAAAAGGCACACGGCGACTCGTCGAGTGGGCCCCTGACTAGCCTAAAGATCTAGAAAAGTAGCCCATAGACCAAGCCAACTAGGCGAGCAAATCGGTGATTCGGTGATTCACCGAATGGATCAGCGACAGCGGTCAAGCTCGCCGAACTTTCAAGAACAAATTGATAGAGGAATCAAGCCGAAATGCGAGGAGAAGTGCAACTCGGTGGATTACCAAATGGGTCGGCGATCCCGACTTACATCGTTGAGTTGACTCCGTGCTGAATTTTTGGGAACGTATAAATGCAATTTTGAAAAGAAGAAAAGGAGTTCCACACACTGTGCATTCTAGTTTTTTGAGAGTTTTTCACTTTCACACATTGTTTTCAATACTTTTGATAGAAGTTTGGGATTGACAATTGGAGATTTGAGGACTTTAGCTTAATTTCAGCATTTGGGTATTTACATATTGTTAGCAAAATTCAGATGGATAATCTATTTGGTGACAATTTCTTAGTTTCCATTATGTTTGGCTAAAACCCCCTTTCCTTAGAGGTGTGATCATGTAGTCGAATGTCTTAATTAACTAATGGTTGTTTTAATTGTTGATTTATTTGTTGTTTTGAAGTAGGTTCAATCATTCGTTCATGTTTCAATTTAGGAATTAAAGTTGCAAATTCAATTCTAGCTTAGTTCTCTATACTTGCTTAAGAAAGAGGTATTAGAGTAGAACAGTTGATTGATATTTGTATTGATTGTGTCTTTAAAATCTAGCTTCAGAAAGTGGGTTTGATTGCATCTTTACAAACCCAGCTTGAGAAAGTGGATAAATTAAAGAATTGGGTTGTTTGGTAATGATAAGCTTGTTGAGGTTTGAGAGAACTTACTTGAAACATAATAGTTGATCGAGAGATGACTATTGTATCTGAAATCTAGCCTACCCACTGAGATTCAACACTTTTAAGCAATCAATGATTACCCATTACGTGAAATTAGCATTCGATTGATCACATTCCTAAGGTCCGATCTCTAATTATTAAATTCCCGTGTTAAGTGGTACCCTATTTACGATTGGTTACTAACCCCCCCCCCCTCATTTGATATTGATCACTGAAATTTATTGACTTAGTTTATGTTGTGTAACTCCTTATACCTACAAAAGATTAGAACACGTCTTTACTTCATAATCGAATCCTTTACCGTATCACTCCATGTGGGATCGACCCCAACTCATCGTTGGGTTTATACTTGTTAGCAACTGTCTACAATTTGAATTGAAAGTAGTATAGTTGAGTGTTATCAGAATTCTGATCCGAGCAACTGAACCCCAAATGTTGACCAAAGTCAACCCAAAGGCTAAATTTTCACAATTCCACAACTTAGGACCATAAATCCTCAAAAAGACTCAAAATCAGAAATCAACAACTCTTATAGTTCAGACTGATGGAATCAACGGAATCCCATTTTGACACTCGAAACTCCAAAAGACATCAGAACCACTTTCTTAACAACTTAGTGTTTCAAACTCAAAACTTACCAAATTCTCAAGTTTTAACTCAAAGTTCAAAACCAACTTTTTAGAACTCAAACATAGGAGACTTGGGGTCAATATCGGGAGGGAAAAATAGTAAATTCATGATACTTTCTAGAAATGACCAACCAGTCATTATATTTTCCCTTATTCATATAGTATCAATGCTTTGAGAAAAAAATTCTCTATATTTCTTCTTTCCCCTCTCCTTGTACTTGCATGTTTATCTTTCCATTCCATTCCAATGGGTTCAAATAATCAACATTTGGTAATAAAACTTGATAGAAAGAACTATTTTTGTGGGCTTTGTAATTTTGAAATTTTCTTGAGGGAAAAGAACTTTGGGTTCATGTTATCTGGTCCAAACTAGAAACCACGGATGACAATTCAACAATCAACTCCAAATGGTGTGTGTATGATGTAATGGTAAATACATGGGTCATGGGATTCATCGACAACGCCACTACTCTAAATCTCACTCCTATATATGTCTTCTGCTCGTGCGAAGTGGGAATACCTTCAAAGTATCTATCAACATAGTAATGATGCTCAATTTTATCAACTGGAACAATCTCTCACATCTCTTTCTCCAGAGATAGCTAGTATTCAAGAATTTTAATATTTCAATCACGTTGATTTGGAATAAATTGGACATGATTGATGACACAAGTATTCCGACACTAGCACTCGACACAGTCCTCAACTTACGACAAAAATCTCATTGTCATACATTCCTTATGATGGTATGACCAAAGTTTGAACATATTCAAGCCTCTATTCTCAGTTGTAACTCAATCTTGTCGCTTGATAATGTCCTTACTGATCTTCTTGCCAAAGAGACTATCTTGTCTCTCTGTCTCTTCTAAGAATTCCCCTCTTTAAGTCCTTTGTTGCTTACAAAGGGAAATATCATGACCAGTCTGCTATTGAGTGTTTCAACTGTCATGAAAAGGAACACTACGCTTCATATTGCCGCAATCAGAGAGGGTCTACCTCCAAACTGTTTTGTTGATATTGCAAGAAAGATGGTTATCTGATCGAAAATTGTCTGACTTTTCCACCATTTCCCCACCATTTGACCACTCCCACTACATTTATCTTTGTTATCAATATTCCTCATGGTTCCTTATCTTCTATACCTTATGACCTCACGCAACAACTTATCAAAGGTCTTCCTGCTGTGGGTTTTGGTAAACCTAAGTGGACTACTCCTTGGATTATAGATTCGGGTGTCACTCATCACATGACTGGTTACTTAAAAACCTTTGCTTTCTCCTAGATTTTTTCAGTCCCTAACACTATCACTGTTGCAATGGAATGAACCTCGACACTCCAATCTATCTTTTTCCAATTCTGCTCCTCTAGTCTTATCTGATGCTCTTTATGTCCCTAAGTTATCTACTAATTTGATTTTTGTTAATCAACTTGTTAACTAATGGTGATTAATTTATTCCTCACCTAATGATTGTCTTATTCAGGATCAAAGAACCGAGAAGATGATTGGTCAGGATCATAGACAAGTAGAACTCTTTATCTTAGATCTAGGCTCATCCTCCAACTTTCAAGAGTGCTTTCTTGCTTCGTCTTCTCAAGAGATCAAATCAGCCAATGCTGATAGAAAATTGTGGCATAAACGGTTGGTCCATCCTCCTACTCAAAATTTGAAGTTTTTGTTTTTCTCTGGCAATTTAGTGTCTAGAATTAATTTTAAGAATAATGTTAATGTTGATTGTGAATCATGTGGTCTTGCAAAATCACATTTGTTGTTATTTAATAAATGTAATCATCATACTACCTCTCCATTTGAACTTATTCATTATGATGTTTGCGGTCCTGTAAGCTTTAATTCACCTTATGGGAATTCTTATTATGTAATATTTGTGGATGATATATCTCGATTTACATGGATTTAATTTCTTCAACACAAGTTAGAAGTATTCAGTGTCTATTTTTATGCCATGGTCTGCACTCAATTTGGGGAAAATATAAAGATCCTTCCCCAGACTCAGGTGGTGAATACATCTCAAAAGATTTTGAGCATTTCTTGGTTACTAAAGGTGTTATTGATCATAAGTCATTTCCTCATAAGTCTCAATAGAATGGTGTTGCGGAGAGGAAGCATCGTCATATAATTGAAATTGTGTGTGCGCTTCGTATTCATGTCAATTTTCCATAATTAGTTTGGGTTGATGGTGTCCACATGACAGTCTACCTCATTAATCAGATACCCACTATGATTCTCCAAAATCAGTCCCCTATGCATAAGCTTTTTGGTACTAAGCCTTGGTATGACACCTTTCATGTGTTTGGATGTACTTATATATGCTTCATTTAAGATCGGAGTATATTAATTGATGCAAAGTCATCCAAATGTACTTTTTAAGAATATTCAAAAACTCAAAAAGGATATCGTTGTTAGGACTGGGGTGCTAAACGGATGAGGATCTCTCACAATGTTCTCTTCTTTGAGGACTCATTTGTCTTTCACTCAACTAAAGAACCTAAGATGTCATTTGTCACTCGATTCCGTTGTCATTGTACTTTGATGATGAGCTTGATACTTATGAAAGAGTTCCTTTGGCTACTACTACTCCTTCGCGATCTCTGGATCTAGGTATCCCCTCTTCTTCTCATGATTTTCCCTCTTCTGAACAACCATATAATGTTGTTACTACTTGGTTTGGTCAGATTATTAAACCTCTTTCTTGATTAATTTTTTTGTTCTCACTTGATCACATTTAAATTCCCAAATCTTATAAACAGATGGTTGAGTAAGAGTATGTAAAAATGGAACCAGCAAATAAACCAAACAAAACCAAAAAAAATGTTATTAGGTTATTGAGTTAACAGGTTTTTAATGGTTTTATAAAAATAAAATTGGGTTATCGTGTCATGACCCAAAAATGGACATAATGACAGTTGTCTATTCCCACCAAGATAAGTCAGTCTCAACCCAACGAAACAAAAGAAACAAGAATTAGATATAAGTGGAAAACTTATTCATTCTATTATAACCCCAGAACCTAGTTGTCACATGTAAAAGACACTAATACATAAAGTGCGGAAATGAAAAATAAGTACAAGTCTCACTGTCTTTGTTTCCCAAATAGAAAAAAGCATAACGAAAAGGAAAAAGAGGGTCCGCCAGGATGACAAACAGCTACCTCTCAAGTCCTTCAACAAGCCTCGAAAATGGGAGAACAAGAAGAGAAATCACACTCTACCGGGATAGGAACCTACACAAGCGTAGAAGCAAGAAGTGAGTACTAAAAAATACGGTACTCAACAAGCAACCTGATAAACAAAGTAATTTAGCTAGAAATCGGATACTCCTTTCATGCCAACGAACCTTCTAAAACCACTACCTGCATAGAAATCAGCCAATCCTAATAGTGTTATAATACACAGTTCAAAAGGCTTAACCTCATAGTTCAACAACCAACACGGATCAAGTATGTTGTCACGCCCCGAAGCTACCCCAAGGACGTGGACACGGGACCTAGGATCACAAGTGACCCCAAGATAACCTTGTTGGCATATCATAATCATACTTAAGAAAACTAAATTAAAGAAATACAGTGCGGAAGCTAAATTATGAGATAATCTAAAATGATGGGGAATACCCATATACTAAATCTAAATATATGAAACTGAGAGTTTAAACAATAACAGAAAAATCAAACTCTAACACTATAGCTGAATGTAACTATGTCTGAAAATAGCCTCTAACTAACTAGAAGTGTTAGGACACCCCCCCAGTTAAATCTAGCAAACTAGAACTAAAACTAAAAGCAAAGAAAGATAATCATGTCACTCGTCCTCGAAGAATAAGGACTCAACGCTGATGCTGCTGAACTAAAGATCGAAAATCGATCTATGCGTGATTGGGAAGCTGAGAACCTGAACCTACATCACGAGAAGATGTAGCTCAGAGTATGTGTTAGTAATTGAAAGGTAATGAGCATACAGGATAGAGTAAAGTTGAACAATAACACAACTGAACCAAAGCATAATATCTGAGCAATGATAAGAGATAAACATGATACTAAAAAAGAATTTGACTAAACTGTGGGAGCTATTAATAACCGACATAAAATCACATGAGCTAAATGCAGAGTCCGATGTATATGCTGCATCGAGAGTACCCAATATACCATGCCAGAGGTATAGAGGCATGACTAGCATGATCACTAAAATGATATCCACAGATGGGACTTACAACCTATGGGACACGTAGTTCTGAGACTTGCTGGTGACTGACCTTAGTCCACTCGATATTAAACTTCTCCCGATTAATTATGTAATTTATCAATTTATAACTTAAATGTTGTAATACTTGATAGCTCAAAATACTGACATGCTTACTGAAAATGCAACATTAATGTACTGATAATGAAACATTCATCACTAGAGCATGTATAACTGAATAAACTAACCTAGCATATGCAATTAATGAACTAAAAGAACTACATAGCTAGGGTTCTGAATTTATGAAGGAATTTATACCAAACCATACTAAAATCATGAAAATATGATGAGGAACATTAAAGAACTAATTTATACTGATTTGCTGAAATTCTAGAAACCCTAGGTCTAAATAATATTAAGCGAATCAAGAATCTGATTAAATTCTAGGGACCTAATGGGTGAAAGGAACCCACTAGTGAAATCCCACATACCTGGTGACAATATTCACGGAGAAATCTTTTGATTTTGGGGTTGGAACTGATAAAAACTCACTGCATTCTTGAACTAGGGTTGCTCGACTTTCTCCTCTATTTTGCTCTAAGTTTGATGATTTTTTGGTGAATAATTGATTAAGTTAAGTTCTAATTAGTTTACTAGGCTAAAACTGACCAAAAACACGTAGTTTATAGGTTAAATGATGTAGTTTAGGTGTCCAATGCATAGGGGAAAAGACCAAATGACCCTTGACTTAAAATATGCTAAAGTGACCTAAGGACTGATCGATGGTCCGTGGACTGATCCACGATCCGTCCTGTCAGTCCGTCGATCGACTTCAGAGACTAGGTTCTGAGGGGTCCTGAGGGTCTTGACCTACAGACGGATTGATGGTCTGTCGACTGATCCACGATCCGTCCTGTCTGACCGTCTATTAACTTCAGAGACCAGCTTCTAAGGGGTCCTGAGAGTCTTGACCTATGGACGGATCGGCAATCCGTCGATTGATCCACGATTCATCCTGTCGACCAGGGGTCATGCCTTAAAATAGTTTTTGTCTGAGTTTCTGGGAAGGGTTGCAGGTGGCCATCCACGGACCACCAGAACAGGTCGTGGGTCACCCTACAGTCTGTGGCACCTGAAACTTCTGGAATTCTGCATTCTGGTCTTTCTAGGATACGGGGTGTTACATTATCTCCCCCTTGGGAACATTCATCCTCGAATGAAGACTAAACTAGCTGGAAAATAGAGGGAAAGAGCTGCAAACCCTACCAATAAACACTAGGAATTGATTTCTGACTTAACTAAGTTCCAATGACATGCAAATACGCTGAAAAAAGCAAGTAAAAACTAAAGGAACATGATACTAAGACTAAATATGCACGTGAATGACTTAAAAACTGAAGAGGAACTATTACCTCAAGCTGGAATGGAATCGAAAGGAAAGAGGTAAGGATACTTGGCCTTCATAGCTGCTTCTGCTTCCCAAGTAGCTCCCTTTACGGACTGACTCCTCCACAAAACCTTAACTGAAACGACTTTTTTGTTCCTCAACCTTCTAACCTAATGATCATAAATCTTAACTGGCACATCCTCGTAAGTGAGACTATCCTTCACAACCACACTTTCTAAAGGTGCTATAGATGCTGGATCACCCACACACTTCTTCAATAATGAAATGTGAAAAAACGGATGCACTGTCGCTAGTTCTGCTGGCAACTCTAACTCATAAGCCACTTTACCAACTCTTTCCAAGATCTTGTAAGGGGCTACATATCTAGGACTGAGCTTCCCTTTTTTGCCAAATCTCACTACCCCCTTCATAGGTGACACTTTCTGAAAAGGCCAATCATCAACCTGGAACTCTAATTCACTTCTACTTACATCTGCATAAGACCCCTGGCGACTCCGGGATGTCTTAAGTCTATCGCTAATGAGTTGCACTTTCTCTATAACATCATGAACTGAATATGGCCCTATCAAGACTGCTTCACCTACTTCAAACCAACCAACTGGAGATCTACATCTACGCCCATACAATGCCTCATAAGGTGCCATCTGAATGCTGGAATGGTAGCTATTATTGTAGGTGAATTCTATAAGCGGGAAGTGATCATCCCAACTATCCTTGAAGTCGATCACACAAGCTCTCAACATGTCCTCTAAGGTCTGAATGGTACACTCTACCTGACTATCCGTCTGTGAATGAAATGTTGTGCTACGATTAACCTGAGTACCAAGACCTTTCTAAAATGACTTCCCGAAATGAGAAGTAAATTGAGGACCTCTATCTGAGATGACAGACAAAGGTACCCCATTCAACCTGACTATCTCATTAATATAAATCTTGGCATAGTCCTCCGCCGAATCTATAGTCTTAACATCTAAAAATTGTGCCGACTTAGTGACTCTATCAACTATCACCCAAATGGTGTCATGTTGTCTGCGAGTACGAGGTAATTCTGTAATGAAGTTCATGTTTATCATTTCCCACTTCCAAGTAGGAATGTTGATCTCTTGAGTCATACCTCCCAGTTTCTGATGTTCTACTTTCACTTGATGGCAATTTGGGCACTTAGCCACAAAATCTGCTATATCCCTCTTCATGCCATTCTACAAAAAGCACAGATCATGGTACATCTTAGTGGCGCCTGGATGAATAGAATATCTGGAATTATGGGCTTCTGCAAGAATCTGCTGCCTCATCTAACCCACCTTAGGAACACATAATAGACCCTGATAGCGAAGCATTCCATCTCCCCCCGGAAGAAAACCTCAACTCTCTGCTGATGGATTGCACCCTTTAGTTGAAGCAATATCGTATCATTGTCTTGTTTTTCCTTAACCTCCACTACCAATGAAGATTCTGACCCATTATGAACTGTTACACCACCATCTGATATGCTCATAAGGCGAACTCCCAAGCGAGCAAGCCTGTGAACCTCCTTCGTTAGTTCTTTTATTTCTTCCTCAACAGGTGTTACACTACCCATAGATAGTCTACTAAGATCATTTGTTACTACATTGACCTTACCCAGATAGTAATGCACACTAATATCATAATCCTTGAGGAACTCAAGCCATCTCCTCTGACGAAGATTCAACTCCTTATGGGTGAACACATACTGAAGGCTCTTATCGTCTGTGAACATATCTACATGAACACCATACAAGTAGTGTCTCCAAATCTTAAGTGCAAACACTACTTCTGCAAGCTCTAGGTTATGAGTTGGATTGTTCTTCTCATGCACCTTAAGTTGTCTAGAAGCATAAGCTATAAACTTACCTCGCTGTATCAACACACAACATAGGCCGACTCTGGATGCATCACAATATATCACATAACCGTCTGAATACTCTAGTAGAGTCAAAACGGGAGTTGTAGTAAACCTAGATTGCAATTTTGTGAAGCTTTTCTCACAGTCATCTGACTATTGAAACTTAACCTTTTTCTGAGTTAACTAAGTCAATGGAGAGGCTATGGATGAAAATAATTCCACGAACCTTCTGTAATAACCAGCCAAACCCAAGAAACTTCTGATATATGTAGGAGAGGTAGGTCTGGGCCATTGCTTCACTTCTTTTATTTTATGAGAATCTACTAGAATCCCTTCGCTAGACACAATATGCCCAAGGAAAGCAACGGATTGCAACTAAAACTCGCATTTGCTAAACTTAGCGAACAACTGGCGGTCTTTGACAGTTTGCAGGACAACCCTCAAATGATTTGCAGGTTCTTCCTCATTCCTAGAGTAGATGGGGATATCATCAATAAAGACGATAACGAACAAGTCCAAATACTGCTTGAACACTCTGTATATCAAATACATGAAGGTTGCAGGTGCATTGGTTAGTCCAAATAACATAACTACAAATTCATAATGACCATACCAAGTTCTGAAGGCCATTTTTGAAATGTCACTATCTCTGACTCTGAGCTGATGATAACCGGATCTGAGGTCTATCTTTGAGAAATGACTAGCACCTTGAAGTTAGTCAAACAAGTCATCAATCCTTGGGATAGGGTACTTATTCTTGATTGTGACTTTGTTCAGCTGTCGATAGTCAATTCACATCCTGAGGGAACCATTTATCTTCTTTACAAACAACACTGGTACACCCCATAGGGAAATACTAGGTCTGATGCAGCCCTTCTCTAGAAGGTCTTTCAATTGCTCTTTCAATTCCTTCAGCTCAACTAGAGCCATTCTATAAGGAGGAATAGAAATAAGCTGGGTATATGGAAGGAGATCAATCCCAAAGTCGATTTCCCTCTCGGGAGGGACTCCAGGAAGATCTTCTGGAAACACTTCTGGGAACTCATTGACTATTGGAACTAACTCAAGAGTTGGGGTTTCGGAGCTTGAATCCTTAACCCAAACTAGATGATAGAGACAACCCTTAGAGATCATTTTTCTGGCCTTAACGTAAGAAATGAATAGACCCATAGGCGCTAAGTTACTGCCCTTCCATTCTAAGATTGGTTCGTCTAGAAACTAAAAAAGAACAATCTTAGTCCTACAATCGACTAAGGCATAACAGGAATGTAACCAATCCATGCCTAGAATGACATCGAAGTCTACCATTTCTAACTCTACAAGATCTATTGAGGTGACTTTCTGGGAAACTGTGACAGGGCAATTTATGTATACCCATCTAGCTATAACTAGGTTACTGACTGGAGTAGAGACTGAGAAGGATTCTAAAAGAGTTTCTGGAGTAACATTGAAGTTGGCTAATATATAGGGAGTTACAAAAGACAAAGTAGCCCCTGTTATCTTACCACTGAGTGTACCATATGTGAACCACATCCTTAAACTGGTAAGGTGCCAACTCAACCCGATCATTCCGAGTTACATGCATCACTTCAAAGATTTTCTTGACCTCATTTATGAAGTTTTGAGGATCCTCACCAATTTGCGATCTTAAGAACTCAGGCGGATTCATCCTACCAAAATCCCGAACTCTAGTTGTAGCTGACCAAACATTAGCATTTATCGAAACTGAAACCTGTTGGTTGTTCTGGTTGGTCACACTCTGAGCCAACAACTGGATAGTGTTCAAAAATTCAGCATTTGAAACTTCCTGATCTAGGACTGAAGGAGTTGCGTTTGCATTCCTGGCATTCGCATTCCTTATGTAAGCTCAACGAGGAGGCATGATCTTAAGCGCATAATGATGGATTAGAAGGAAAGATCATACCAATGCACAATAAGAATATCAAGAAAGTGAAATTTTCCTAAAACACTTTGTAGCCTCCCTTTCATTAGATGTGGTGCACTTTACACCCATGAAAAGGCCGCTACTTAGTGCGGCTTTTCAGACATCCTAGGACTCTTAAACCTAGTTCTCTGATACCAAGTTTGTCACACCCCAAAGCCACCCGAGGACGCGGACACAGGATCTAGGATCACAAGTGACCCTAAGCTAACCCTATTGGCATATCATAAGCATACTTAAATAAACTGAAGTAAAGAAATATTGTGCAGAAGCTAAATCATGAGATAATCTGAAATGATTGGGAATACCCATATACTAAATCTGAATATATGAAACTCAGAGTTTAAACAACAACTGAAAAGTCAAACTCTAACACTATAGTTGAATATAACTATGTCCGAAAATAGCCTCTAACTGACTAGAAGTGTTGGGACATGCCCCAGCTAAATCTAGCAAACTGAAACTAAAACTAAAAGCAAAGAAAGATAATCATGTCACTCATCCTCGAAGAATGAGGACTCACCGCTGATGTTGCTGAACTGAAGATCAGGAACCGATCTACGCGTGAGCTGGAAACTAATCTATGCGTGATTTGGAAGCTGAGAATCTGAACCTACATCACAAGAATATGTAGCGCAGAGAATGCGTCAATACTTGAAAGGTACTGAGCATGCAGGATAGAGTAAAGTTGAACAATAAAATACTTGAACTAAAGCATAATGTCTGAGCAATGATAAGAGATAAACATGATACTAAATTGAAAACACTGAATCATAAACTACTGAATGCAATGACCAAGTTTATAACATGTTGAGACTGGACTATAACTGATAACATGGTCAATGCAATAGAATCTGATTGAACTAATAGAGCTACTAATAGCCGACATAAAACTACATGAGCTGGAGTCCGATGTATACGCTCCATCGAGAGGACCCAATATACCCTGCCAGAGGTATAGAGACATGACTAGCTTGATCTCTAAAATGATAACCACATAGGGGACTTACAACCTACGAGGCACGTAGTTATAGGACTTGCGGGTGACTGACCCTAGTCCACTCAGTATTAAGATTCTCCCGATTAATTATGTAATTTAGCAATTTATAGCTGAAATGTTGTAATACTAGATAGCTCAAAATACTGACATGTTAACTGAAAATGCAACATTAATGTACTGATAATGAAACATTCATAACTGGAGCATGTATAACTGGATAAACAGACCTAGCATGTGTAATTTATGAACTAAAAGAACTACATAGCTAGGGTTCTGAATTTATGAAGGAATTTATACCAAACCATACTAAAATCATGAAAATCTTATTAGGAACATTAAAGTAACTATTTTTTACTGATCTGTTGAAATTCTATAAACCCTAGCTAGATAATATTAAGGGAATCAAGAATCTGACTAAATTCTAGGGACCTAATGGGCGAAAGGAACCCACTAGTGAAATCCCACATACTTGGTGATGAAATTCATGGAGATATCTTTCGATTTTGGGGCTGGAACTGATGAAAACTCGATGCATTCTTGAACTAGGGCTGCTCTACTTTAGGTGGAGGTGTTTAATTTCAATGTATATCGTGATCATCGCCTTGAAGGCATAGTTTGATGAATTGAAGTATTATCATGATATTGTACATGTGAATGGAATGTGAAGGATTTCAATAGTGAATGTTGAATCTAGAATTGGTAGGCTCATGCATCCTTTTCTTGAATAATGAATGTGTCTTGACTTGATGACTATGAATCGACAGGCTATGGCATTCCTTTCATATATGAATGATAAATGTGTCTTGACTTGATGGCTATGAATTGATAGGCTTTAGGCATTCTTTTCATAAATGATCAATTGTAATGAAGACTCTAGAATCGATAGGCTAGTGGCATTCCTTTCTTGATGAGTGAATGTACCATGAATCGATAGGCTAGTGACATTCCTTTCATGAGTATAAGAATGTAATGAGGGGTCATGAATCGATAGGCTTATGACATTCTTTTCATAAGGACTCTAGAGCTATCCTTGAATGTACCATGGATCGATAGGCTATATAGCATTCCTTCCTTGGTAATGATGTATCAAGGGTTGATAGGCCTACGAAATTCCTCCCTAATACACTAATGTACTGTGAATGAAATAATCTATGGGAATGTAGGCTAAGCACCGAGTGGATATGGTTAGATGGAAACTCTCCCAATGTTAGGTTCGAGTTCTAAGGAACATCTTCCTATCCCATAACTATGTGCCCACATAGGATATTAGCCAGTGGATCCAATGTGCATCCAAGCTAATGTTATTTTTCTACCTTAGGCAAGTGGAACACCTCTTTACGGTGTGGGGCAATATGACACCGGATTCCATGTCTAGCTTGTGTGGTCTATGTCGGTTAAACGCTTATTCCCATCATGTGAGATGTGCATTATGATTTATTTAGAGGTTCTATGAAGTGTAGGTGTTAGTATGGGATGTGATGTAATTCCCACAAGAGAAACTATAATATTATGCGGAAATCGAAAGACAAGAAAGTAAGATAGATAGATAGACACAAAAACAAGAAACAAAGAGCAACCTAAGGGTAATAAATCCAAAGACCTCACCTCGTTAATCCAACAAGAAGCACCTAACTCTTACGAAGACCTCAAGGGAATCGATATCCCAAGCAACCCCCGTTTCTAAACAAGAATCAACAAAAGCTTTACCAAGCTTCTAAACACTCACACAAGGAGTCTAGGTTTTTAACCATTTTCAACAAAACAAATCTAACTCTAAAATGAAACCCTAAAGGCCTATTTATAGTATTGGGCATTATTACATAGATAGGCCCAAAAGTGAACCGAAATGGGCCAATGAGCGAGCCAAGTCAGGCTCACCGAATGGCTCGGCGATGCGCCCAATGACTCGACGAGGAACTCTTCTCCTACCCTTGGCTGGGAAGTTGCTTGAACTTTGGGCGGTCTGGGAACCATCGCCCAATCCACTTGGCGATGTGCCAATGGTCTTCTGCTCGCCTAGTGAGCAGTTTTCCCCTTTGTAGCTCCTTGGCCAGTTGGTGATCTTGGGAACCATCACCAAAGGGCTTTTGGCGAGTCGTGATGTGAGGCTAAAAATACATATTTTTAATCATTATTTCCTCACATTTATTATTTATATTTGTCCTTTTTGAGCATTAATTTGATGGATTATGCTAAATTGGGTATTTTATTTGTAGGATTAAATTGGTGGAAAATTGGAGAAGTTTGAAGCTTAAACGAATTAAAGATGGAAGGTTCAAGAAGGAAATCAAGCAGACAGTTTAATGGATTAAATTTAATAAAATAATATATTTGTATATATGAGGAAAAAGGCTGCGAACAATTTGTAAATTGAAATTGGGTACTACTGCTGCCACGTGTCAACAGCTGGATGGCTCATATTATTATGGAAGGCGGCGCACCAGGAATATCGAGAAATCACGCGTACAATACATAAAACCCAATTTAATTGGGTTTTAATTTCCTAATTTGTCTTTAACTCAATTATTTTATTTTAGGGTTCCTACATCTATAAATAGTGCATAGAAATAATTATTAGAGAGGAAAGCCAAGAACCAAGATACAAGACACAATATAAATTTTCTTCTAGCTTAGGAACTTTGGAAGAGCCGCCGTGGAGGCCGGAGAATTGTGGTTTATTCTTTCTTCTCATTTATTATTTATTTGTATTCGTGATTAATAAAAGATAGTTTAGCTATTGTTCTTAACTTTTTATGATTAACACAAACATATTTATTTTAATAAATTTTGATTGTGTTTTTGAGATAATGAGTAGCTAACTTTCATAACTAGGGTTGTGGGAACCATGAGCGATTAACAAAGTATGAATAGTAAATAAGCAATTCTTGACTAGTATTTTGCATGCATTGATAATTCTTTCGTTTAGAAGTCTTTTTAACGGTGGCCAACGTTAGAACTCGCCTTGTTACTACTTGCCGGACCAAGGAGGTAATTAACAAGAAAAGAATTATCAACATAGATTTAGTGTGATACTATCTAATAGGCTAGTGTCGATTGGTGCGAAGTAATAACTAAGCCAAACATCGATTATGATGTCTAATATGAGGTAAAGGTAAGGGTTAGTAAATTATACACACGTAGCCGGACCAAGGTGCGGGGTGAAATTCTCTAGATGCCGGACCAAGGATTTAGAGATACCTAACTTATCACTTTGCATGTATTACACTAGAAAAGGATTACTTTTATTAGGATTACTGCGTTATGAGCTTATGGGGAACACATTCCTAGTTACTTTTCATAATCTGAATATAAATAAATACTTAGTTCAAAGTTATCTTTTTATTATTTTTATTTTATTTTATTTCAATTTAAATCCCCCATTTTTATAACGACTATCGAGTTAAATATTTACTATTGACAATATTCTTCCATATTGTCTGTGGGATCGACCCCGACTCATAGTTGGGTAAATATATTGCATACGATCGTTTATATTTCTTTTCAAGAAGTATATTTGAACGTTATCAAGTCGCCAAAGTGTCCTTCAGTTCGCCGAATGGAGAACATTCTTCACTTGCTCCTCCTTCGTTAGGCCTCCCATGCTCCAAGCTATCATCGAAGCATGGTGTTGCCTAACTGGGAGCTCCTTCAAGGTGCATATGTTCCTATGCAAGGCATGGAACTCCCTCCTTGGCATCCACACATGCAAAACAACCTCCATCCTTGTGAACACGCCATAAAAGCATTGAAGTTCGTGAATGGATAGGCTTGATGTAATCCATTTTACATCATTCTCCCCTTCTTGAAAATGATTCATCCTCGAATCCATACCTTTCAAAACCATAGGGGAAGCAAACAGTACTTAGATCCTCATGGCATGAGGGTTAGCATTAGCAATAACAATTTCATCACTATGCCAAGGATGCACACATTTAACATATAACCAAGCATCACACATATTAACTAAGGGATTGTAACCCATCAAAGCAATAGATACTTGGCTTAGCAAGAAACATTGACAAAGGGGTAGAGCGTAGGAACCAATACACTTAAACAACCTCATATGTAAGCTCTCATTGGTTCCACATTCAAACAAGCACAAGGCCTCCCTTATGTCAAGTATCACATGAACACTCTCATACCTAAGTGTGAAGGCACAAGTAGTGTTGATCCAAATTAAGACCCCATCCAATGCACTAGATAACTTCAATAGAGTAATCATTCCCAATTCAAGAGCAGGTTCAAGTATATAAGTATTCCCCACCCAAATTGGTAAACATACCTCATTCAAGTACATTGGATTAAATAATAACACCATGAAGAATCATGCAAATGACAGAAGGTGTTACTACCACATTCAGCACACTTAAGGACGACACTGGGGTCATATGGAAAAGGATCGTATAGCATCGAGTCAAGGAGACTCTCATTTGCCCAATTTAAACCACTACTAACATAAGATATGTAACCCACACAAGTATGATTATCATCATATACAAGTAGATAAAAGTGAGTCCTCAAATCCAAACCTTGTAAAAACCATATAGGTCATAAGCAAAAAGCTTATCCTCTTAGCATGATAGGTAATAGAAAGGTTAACATTTAAAGCAATTAACCGAAGAGACGAACTCAAGGAACAACCAAACATCCTCTATTGTCATGGCTACTAAGCCCACAAATGGAGAACAAGGACAATGGTTATTCTTCTCAACAACATGGTAGTACCACCCAAAAGATGATACTCCTACCAGTTCAAATACCCTCAAACATCCACCGGGATCCAAAGGGTAGAAGGTCCACAGAACTAGATCAAGTGCTCCTTCATTTAGTAGGTGGACACTTGTTCCTCCCAACAACATACTCCACTCAACAACATGAGCATCATCATATGTAAACAAGTAATAGAGAAAGGTGTCCCACAATTCAACTTCCTCCAAGGTGTTTTCATGGGTATGACTACTAATAGATTCCAACTCATGGGTCATACCATTGACAATTGGGACACACCAAGAAGAAAAGGGAATGGGAAAATAAACACCACCTTTCTCTTCATCACATTCCTTCCCTACAAGAGTACTCTCATCTTCTAAGAAGAGATTTTCATCTTTGGGAGGAAAAGCTTCACACCATAGTGGCTTATTATAGCAAGTATAGTTATCAAGAACTATATTACTCTCATGATTCACATCACTAGGTACATCACAAGGAGTGGTTTCATCATCTTCACATAAGATATTGTACTTAAAGAGGGAATGATCAACCACTAGGGAAGAATTAAAACATTCAAATTCACTCTCAAAAAGACACATATCATTTTTCGAAGCATGTTCAAGCACATGATCTCTATGAGCAAAACAAGCAATCGGATCTTCCACAATTGATATGCTCAAAGAGTCACTACTAATCAAATGATCAACATTCTCATTAGTGCCACCAACTTGAGGTTCCTTTATCACATTACAAGGACCCTTAACCAGTGAACTACACATACAAACAGGTTGATCAACACAATCACTACAAAATAATGAGCTAGTATTCAAAGCATAGGTGTCAACACTAGGTGGACACAAATCGATCTTACTAGAAGAATCAATTCGGTCATCAATAGGATCAACTAGTGTATCACTTTCTCAACAAGCACATTATCAATACAAGGTAAATAATCAATAGGCTTACTTAAAGACAAACTAACATTCACACTTTGTTCATTTGCAATGGCAAAAGTGTTAAGTTTAGCTATTGTACCTTGACGCCTGCAAGAAAGATCTTCTTTACCTTGGATGTTGACACATTCTCTAAGTGCATCCATCACACCTTCAATTGTAGGATCTTTGGCTGGAGCTTGTGTTCCTCCATTCATTATGCTTGTACCTACATAAGAATCCTTACCAAGTGAAGGATGAACAACAATGTTAGATTGAGATTGTGGCAACCCTTTCACTTCACTCCTTTCAGCCTCTCCTTTTTCCACTCTAAGGTTGCCATCTTGCTTTCCCTTACTCCTCTCAATCTTTTGTCTCTCACTTTTCACCTTAGGAGGAGGAAATAGATGTATTCCCCAATGATCCACAACACACTTGTACCCATTTTGCTAGTTTGGACCCCATGTTCAGTAAACCAATTGGCTCCCAAACTTAAGTGACAAGAAGTCATGGGCATTATATCACACCAAACCTCTTCATAGTATTTGCCGCGTGTGAAAGCAACTTTTACCCCTTCGGTAACCTTACATCCGTCCATGGTGTATGGATAAGTCCTTTGGAGTCAAGGTAGTCCCAAGTAGGCTACCACCTATGGAGTAAAGTAGTTTAGATTGTAACCATCATCAATGACAAGGTCAAATATCAAAGCCCCACCAATGCCAACCTTTGTCCTAAGAACTGGTCTTCTCGGATCAACATTGAACAGCTTTGTGTACCCTTTTAGCACATACTTGAAACTCATCAGCTCTTTCAGTCCTCCCCATGTCAATGGGTGGGTATTTCCTTGGAATGTCTAGAGCCTTTTCTCTTGAGTCCAACAACCCAATGCAAGACCTTTCAAATGACCAAGGGCATACAAGGGTCGCTCTGGACCTCTCAAATCATGGCGTTGGAAAATCTGCTCACATTCCCACTCCCAATCAAGATATGCCTCGGGATCATGCCATCCCTTAAAGATAGAAAAATCAATCCGTTTGGTACCGAGACCCTTGACACATCCCTCATACCTGCCTTGGTTCCCATATCCCGATAAGTGTGCATTACCTTGAGAGGTATAGGATATAGTATCCTTAGACTTTAGAGTAGCACACTCTCTTCTTCCCCTCAGATGACTTTGACTTGGGCTAATGTAGCCATACATGCTACTTCGACTAGGGTAAAGATTAACACAAGAGTAAGAATACGAATCTTCACAAGCCTTAGGGACATGCTCCTCATACTTCTTATATAATAGAGTATTGTACTTCACCTTACCTTCATCCTGGGAGTGGGAAGTGTAACATGTTCCGGCATCATCATAGGAACCACAACAAGAGCCTTCTTCCTCTCTCTATCTTCACCATAAGAGCAGGGTTCAACATTTTTCTCATATTCTCCTCTAGAATAGTAGTTCTCATTCTCATTCGGCTCTTGATCATGGCTATCTTCATAGCCCCCATGATCTCCATTATCCTCACATCCATAGCCCTCCTCATCACAACCATAATCTCCCATATCATAGTCACAAGTGTCCTAGGCTATTGAGGGCATGCTTTCTTATAACTCCGTGTACCTACAAAGTGACAACTCACAAAAACAACAAACGAATTGAAAATCAGTTTAGATTTTTATTTCAAGAAGAATAGATTTTTATTTCAAGAAGAACGGACGACTCAATTAAAGCAAAGGGACTTGAGTAAAGAATTAACTACGAAGTAAAACAAAAAAAGCACGAAAAGAAAAGGCACAAACAAATAAGAGAATTCAAGAACCAATAGCCAACAAGTAGAGTAGTTACGAGTTGAAAATCAGTTTAGGATTCATGACAATGAACTAGAAACAAAAGAAATGAAACTAGAATTAGACTTGAGAATAAACGGTCTTAGGTTGAGCTTCCGATCACCAAATGCACTGTTTTCTTCACCTAACATGACGTTCAGCTCGCCAACTTGAGGATAGGCTCTCCAAACTTGACAATCGGACAAGGCAAACTGGCGATCTGGGTGTAAGTTCGGCGATGCGCTGAGTGATTCGGTGACCAAGGCTTATCTCGTCGAAATTTCCAGTGGCACCTTCCAAAACAAGATCAACTCGACGACCTACCTACCCAAAGGGCGAGGCGCCAAGTGGACTAGGTGAGCAAAGTCGGGGCTCGCGCAATGTCCCTTCGCTGCAACTTTACAACTTCGAAATTGGACCTGCTATGGTCCCCCACCTTCCTTTGTCCCTTAGTCTTTACCCTTTTAGGTAAATTCCCCTTTACAACACTTTTACACTTTCTCTTTAATCCCTTTTGCATCAAACTCCTTCTGTTTCAAATATTCCCTTCTTGAAGATTTGAATGTTCTTCAAGAACTTCAAGAACACTATGAAGATCCAAAATAAAACCCCGAAGTTTTTTAGCTCAAAATTTCATGAAACTTTTGGTGACTGCTCTCCTTGATATAGGGAACAAATCCCAATACTTTTTCGCACTCAATTCCTTGCCAAAACTTCCAGATTTCACAACCCACTTCATCTTCTCAAAGCTTCTTCAACCAACAATGGTGGAAACTTCAATAGTGAATCAAACCCTTTCAAATCTCAGCCCTAGAATCGAAATAGGTTAGGGAACACTAATCTAGCCTTGGAAGCTCCAAAGAAGACTCAAATCAACAAGACCCATTTCTGAATTTCTTCAAAAACGTTTTGAACACTTTTTGTTTTGGTAACACAACTCCAAGACTAGATTCGTAGGAACGAAGCTAGACTCGGCTCTGATACCAAATGATGTAATTCCCACAAGAGAAACTACAATATAATGCAGAAATCGAAAGACAAGAAAGTAAGATATATAGATAGACACAAAAAGAGAAAACAAAGAGCAACCTAAGGGTATATTAAACCCAAAGACCTCAGCTCGTTAATCCAACAAGAAGCACCTAACTCTTATGAAGACTTCAAGGGAATCAATATCCCAAGCAACCCCCTTTTCTAAACAAGAATCAACAAAAGCTTTACCAAGCTTTCAAACACTCACACAAGGAGTTTAGGTTTTTAACCATTTTCAACAAAACAAATCTAACTCTAAAATGAAACCCTAAAGGCCTATTTATAATATTAGGAATTATTACATAGATGGCCCAAAAGTGACCCGAAATGGATGGGCGAGCCAAGCTGGGCTTGCCTAATGGCTCGGCGATGCGCTCAATGAACTCTGTTCCTACCCTTGGCTGGGAAGCTACTGGAACGATAGGCTTATGGCATTCTTTTCATAAGGACTCTAGAGCTATCCTTGAATGTACCATGGATCGATAGGCTTATAACATTCCTTCCTTGGTAATGACGTATCGAGGGTTGATAGGCCTATGTCATTCCTCCCTAATACACTAATGTACTATTAATGAAATAATCTATGGGAATGTAGGCTAAGCACCAAGTGGATATGGTTAGATGGAAACTCTCCCAATGTTAGATTAGAGTTCCAAGGAATATCTTCCTATCCCATAACTATGTGCCCACGTTGGATATTATCCAGTGTATCCAATGTGCATCCAAGCTAATGTTATTGTTCTACCTTAGGCAAGTGGAACTCCTCTTTACGGTGTGGGGCTATATGACACCGGATTTCATGTCTAGCTTGCATGGTCTATGTCGGTTAAACGCTTATTCCCACCATGTGAGATGTTAATTATGGTTTCTTGAGAGGTTCTATGAAGTGTAGGTGGTAGTATGGGATTCCATCTATACATTGCACGAGTAGTCTTTGATAGAGTCATAATGAGTTCTCTAAGTCTTAATGGCTATGTATGAAAGTCCTGTAAATGAAATAATTTAAGAATGTTGACTCATAAATGCTTAATGTGATATGCATGCAATACTTGGGGTTATATTATGAATTATTTTCCCTTCTCATGCTTTATGAAATGTTATGTCTCTTATGTGTCTATATTGTGTAAGGTGAAAAGGAAGGAATGGTAAGTTCATTTTTGGTGACCTTAATGTCGTGCCTTGGTGTGGATGGTGGTATGAGACGCTATCCATACATTGCACAAGGTATAGCATAAGGGTTACTTAAAGTGAAGGTCTAAGGTAAAGGTAATGGTTTGCATGATGATATTGTCTAAAGGTGGTATTATGACTTGCATGATGATTATACTTGTATTGTATGTCTCTTATGCTATTGTACATGATATTTCTAAAAAAGTGGCATAATGCCTGGTTTCAAACCAAAATGTCCCCTTTTAAGCATGTTTTTGCATGGTCATCATACTAAGTACATTTTTGTGTGCTAATCCATATTCTCTTATTTTTACTACAAGTGTAGGTTCCGTTAAGTGATCTGCTTCCCTAGTTTGAAGTGCTTGGATTGCTATTCCTCCAAGATCAAGTGGTATGTCCTCATAGATCGAGGACAAGTGTTTAGAAGTTTCTCTTTATTTCATGTAATAGACATTTAGTAGGTTTTCTATTGTAAAATGCCTGTGTCCCTAATATGTTTAGAATATGCATATAATAAACATAAAAAATATAACAAAAAATATACTATGTGATGAATTCTACAAAGTCGGACAATGTCTTTCAAAATATAACAATAAAAAAATTTAATGTGATGATTTCTACAAAGTCTGACAATATCTCTATATATACGACTATAATATGAAATATCAAATAATGTAATATGATTATTAACTATTTTAGAAATTAGAATAATAAGACGTTGTCAGTGTAGTGTAGTGACAATAAAGATCATTAAAGCTTACATTAAAGAACTGACCTTTTAGCTTCGTATGCGTATTTAATATAATCCATAGAGTTAAAGAAGTGAATTTTTAAAGGCTTTTAATATAACACATAAATGATGAAAAAATAAAGAAAAATCCCCAAAAGGAAAACATAAAAGAAAAAGGTAATTGTATTTTTGACCAAAAAGAGGAGCTATATCATTTTTTCTATTCATAATTTCAATTTATTATTTTATATAGATTTAAATATTTAAAATGTGTTATGGTTCTTCAACTACAAATGGTTTAGATTAACACTGATTAAGTTGTGAGTTTTTCTTTAATTTTGATTCTTTCATTGTTAATACATGTGAAACTATTTTCTTAGAATGTAGGCCTTTTTCTATTTAAAAAAAGTATTATATTTTTAATTATTAATTATTAATTATTGATTATTAATTAATGATCAGTTATAGCTTCCCAAAAATAAGGAATTTCAAAAAGCTACGTTTTGCCTCAACATAATAATAGTTTACTTATCCCCTTCTTCTTATTACCATAAATGTGTTCTTTCTTCCAAGACTTGATTTCTTTGTATTGAAGTGTGTATATATTATTTTAACTATTTATTTTTCTTTGTTAGAGCGGAAATTGATTACTTTTATAATTATTTTATTCTTGTAAACATAAAAAATCTAAAAAACAAAGTGCCCAAAATCTTTCTATTTTTCATATTTTTCTATCCATTTATTTTTCTAAAAACAAAAAGTTAGATATATTTTAGTTATGATTCACATGAGTTACAATTGAAACAATTTGTTATTAAATAACATAATCACTTTTGGAGTTGTGAGTAATCACCGTATGGATATTTCGAATAATAAAATAAGTTTTTTTATTTGAGAGATCAAAGAATATAGTGCAAATTAAATATAAAAATTAAATTACTTACATATTTATCGACATATTGTCTTCATATTGTTAATATTCTCGATAAAATAATCATTGTTTACATATTTCAAATAAACCCTTCGTTATGAAAGTGGTAAAAAATTACCCCTGATATTATACAAATGGATCACATATATCCTTTGTAACATCTCACCTTAGAACCTCATAGGATATAAATGAAAGTTCTTTGAATCTTCTTTCCAACGCCGCCGAGTTTGCTAAATTCCGAGTTCGGATGAGGGAGATATGCCCGTTTGAGTTCAACCTATCCAAATAAGGAAATTTACCCAAATTAATGAGGGGAATTTTGGTCTTTTCCTTACCCCATTAGCTTTAAACATTTTTAGTAATATTTTAGGGGTCTAAACTGATTTATGTCAGTTTTCACAAATCCTAAAATACGCTTAGGGTATTAGAGAGAAGTTCCAGAGGATAAAATAAGGAGAAGTTCAAGTGTTCACCAAGATTTCTTGCAAATTGATGAGTCCTAGCTTTGGACTCATTTAAGGCTTCAATTGGATAGATTTAGAGTCCTCAAATGCTTAATTTGTGCCAATAACTAATGTAAAATCCTTGATTTCTAGGTATTTGGATTAAGGAACAAAGCATGGACACTAATTTGCAAAAAAGGAATGTTGCGAGCAGAGAGAATGAAGGAATGAAGGCCTGGTAATCGCCAATGTCACTCGGTGACTCACCAAATTTCCATTCTACCGCCCAAAGTTACAGAACGCTTCGGCTGAATTAGGGGTAGCTTTGGCGAGCAGCAGTTCCATTCGGCGTGTTGCCGATCGATTCGGTGATGAATGACCAAGTTGCCAAAAGTACTGATGGACATCTAGATAAGTGCTGATGCGCGAGATGAAAGGAAAAAGGGCGCATCAAGGAATCACTTGGTGATCGTGATATTGCTTGCCTAAAAATACAGTGACTGGACTGGGAAGAGGTGAGAAATGAAGGGAAATCGGTGAGTCGCCGAACGGTCGGGGAAGCCCGACTTACCTCACCGATTGGTCCCAAATAGCCACACATTAGACTTGCATAAATTGATTTTTGCAAGATAGAGAAGGCATTCAGAAAATGTAAGGAACAAAATATTGAGTGAAAGAACACTACTGGAGGCGATTTCCTAGTGCTATTAGGGGAGACTTTCTTTGAGGTTTTGTAATAGAGGAAATTTCTAGTCAACTTCAACTTTCAATTTTCATTTTTACCCAACTATGGAAAACTTGGCAGATGTTGATTTTCCTCTTTTTGCTATGATTCGCTAAAACCCTCTCCTTGGGGTTTTGACCATGTGACAATTTTTTTATTTTTACTAAGTGGGTGTCATTGATTTGCGAATTATGGTGTTAATTTGAAGTGGGTCTGAATTGCTGCTGCGTTTTGAGGTCATCTTGCATGATTAGTGTAACAAGTTCAGCGTTTTGCGCTTGCTCAAGAGAGAAGTACAAACCAAAGTAGCAAATTTAGCATCCTTAGTAGTGGGTCATTATGATGTCAGCTTGAGAAATTGAAACATGGGATTATCCTTTGTATCTAGCTCGAGAGAGTGGATTTGATGAGGATGAGGGCTGGGCATCTTCCGAATAGTGATGAAGTTCGAAAGAATTCGACAGAGATAAGGTAATTGTTTGAGAGAAAATTGCTTTACATATAGTCCAACATACCCACGACAATTCATTCCATTGTGAGCATCGATGTCATCCACTAAGTTAAATTCAATAATTTGTTGGTCAATTCCCCAAATGTTACCTCAATATTTGATCGTTTTGTATTAAGTGTTCAGTTGGATTGATAATTACAACCTGAAATTTGAAGCTTAAACCAAAAAGGTGCAGTAAATATTTAGCTGAAGAGATTGTTGTCAAACTTTCATAATTGAATTCAAAGGAAAAGATACTCTCTGTGGGATTGACCTCAACTCATTTAGTTGAGTTTTATACAAATTAATGATCGTTGACACTTAGGAGGGTTTTCATCCACACTATTTACAGGTCGGGGGAGAATGAAGGTTGGAACTCCAATATATATGATGAGGGTTTTCATCCACACTATTTACAGCGAGGTGGAAATCAAGGTTGGAACTATCACAAGGGGGAAGAGCAAAGGAGATACTATCAAGATTGGGCAGAACAAAGTGATTATTGGAGAAGAGAGGATGACCATGAAAAGGACCACACTCACTCGAGTGAGAGACCAAAATCGAAAGGGAGTGCAAGTAGTCCTTGGTGAATGATCTGATGTCATGCATACTTGATAAAGTTGACAGTTTGGATGATTTGTTGAAGGGGATGAAAGCTGACTTTTCATTATTGAACAGTAAAGTGAACGCTCACATAGATGCAATCAAGATACTTGAAGGTTAGTTGAGTTTACTTTCAGCACAATTGAAATAAAAGATGACAATGGAAGATGATGATAGAGGGTTGGCTGTAGTTACTCCTAGTGGAAAGGTAGCATTGGGAGAAGTGACGGGTAATGAAGAACACAAAGGCATGGAGGAAGAAGAGACACCTATCCATCAAAGCATTACCAAAGCACCACAAAAAGAAACAGAGAAACACAATCCAATCCCAAAAGTTATGCAACATTTACCCAAAATACCTCCACTATTCCCCAACGTATAAAGAACAAGAATGAGGATGAGAAGTTCAAGAAGTTTTTATCAGTGTTCAAGAAATTATCAATTAATCTCCCTCTCGTGGAAGAATTGTTGGAAATGCCGGGATATGCCAAGTTTATGAAGGAGTTAGTTACAAAGAAAAGGAGATTGGATTTTGAGACAATCAAAGTTTCCCATAGTTGTAGTGCAATTATCAGTAAGGATATGATAAAAAAGAGAGAAGATCCCAGAGCATTCACCATCCCTTGCACCATAGGCATGCTCCAATTTGCTAAAGCCCTATGCGATTTGGGAGCAAGCATCAACCTAATGCCATATGCGATCTATAAACAACTTGGGTTGGCGGAACCGAAAGCCACACCAATGAGACTCTTGATGACAGACCGATCAATTAAACATCCTGTGGGGATACTATATGAAATATTGGTAAAGGTTGACTAATTCATTTTCCCGGCTGATTTTGTCATTGTCGATTGTGAAATCGATACTGAAATTCCAATCATTCTGGGAAGACCATTCGTGGCAACCGGGAGAGCATTGGTGGATGTTGAAAGTGGGGAATTGAAGTTTTGGGTGAACGAAGATGAAGTAACCTTTAATGTTTGTAAGTCAATGAAACACTCAAGTGATATTCACGTGGTCTCCACTGTTGATGTTATTGATGAGGCGGTGGCAAGTGTGAGCCATTTGATGTGTATGAGCGAACCACTTGAAGCTGTGCTTACTAACTATGATGAATTCGAAATTCAAGGCTATGAAGAGGTAGTAGCTGCTCTTTCAGGCTTGGGAGGGTATTCAAAGACTCCATTGAAGTTGGACATTGATCTAAAAAATTGAGAGAGTCCTCCTGCAAAGACATCAACAGAAGAACCACCAAATCTAGAGTTGAAAGTACTCCCCTCCCATCTCCGATATGCTTTCTTAGGGCCTATTTGAAAGGACACCCTGGTAATTGAATTTGGTGTAATTGGTGTAATTATATTGTCTTGTCCTGTTTGGAAGGACATGTAATTACTTGGTCAGCAGGTAATTGGTATAATTGGCAGGGGGTAATTACACTCTACAATTCACAGGCAGAGGCTGTGAATTGCTGGTAATTACATGGTGTAATTACCACCTGATTACTTTTTCATTTTTTTTTAATTTCTATTTTTTTTTGTTTTAATTTTTTTTTTTACTTTTATTATTTTAATTTCTTTTTATTTTTATTTTTATTATTCTAAAAATTTGTAAAAGTCTATTTTTTATTTTATATTATTATATTTCATTTTATTCTTGTTCTCAACCTTACTTTACATGATTCTATGTAATTTTCTCGTATTATCTATTTCTTTATGCCATGTTTATTTTCTCATTAGCATAATTTTATTAGTATTGTTAAGTATGGTTATAGACTTACGTTTTCTTATTATGAAGAAATAAAAATAAATCATATTTATTGCTATGTTGAAATTTGTTATAAGAGTATTATGTTAAATTTTTTGTTTTGAATTTATTACTTATATTATATTTTCAGTTTCATTTGTTTTACTATTATTGAATTTACACTGCACGTCATTTTTTGTAATTAGACTTGATAGATTATATTTTTGTCAAACATTTAATAGTTTATGATATTTTATTTATATATTACTATTCTTTTTATCAAACATGCATTTCACAATGTTCGTAGAAACTTCATACTTTTAGTTGTTATGATCAATTCAATTGAAATATATTAATTTGAAAAAAATATAAATCAATTATTTTTTCATAATATTAGATACAGTAAATATGTTTATTAATTAATATATTTTCGAAAAAGAATATATATATTAAATATTTAATTTAATGTCAGTTATAAAATTTCTTATTTGTCTAGTATAAATTTTAAATGATTAATTTTTATTTTTAAAATTTATTATAATTTTATGATTGCAATTGTGCATCCAACATAACATGTGTAATTACACTGTGGCATCCAAACAGGACATGTGTAATTACAGTGTAATTATACTGTGGCAACCAAACATGTCAGTGTAATTACTAGACTGTGTAATTACTAGGCTGATAATTACTACCCTAGTAATTACACCAATTCCAATTACCTGGTAGCTTTCCAAACAGACCCTTAGGGGAAAATAACACTTTACCGGTGATCATTGCAGTTGACTTGCTTGAATGGCGGTAAAATTGCTCCTTGAGGTGTTGTGAAGGCATATTAAAGCTATAGGTTGGACTATCGCTGACATAGTGGGCATTCCTCCCGGTATTTATACTCACAAAATTTAGCTTGATACTGATTGTAAGCCGAGTGTTGAACATCTGCAGATATTGAATCCACCGATGCAAGAGGTGGTGAAAAAGGAGATAGTAAAGTGGTTGGACGCAAGTGTGATCTATCCTATTACGGATAGCAAATGGATAAGTCCGGTACAATGTATATCGAAAAGGGAGGTATCACAGTACTCCCAAATGAAAAAGGGGAGATTGTATCTATGAGACCGGTGACCGAATGGAGAGTATACACGAACTACCGAAAGTTCAATTCGTGGACCGAAAAGGATCACTTTCCCATTCCTTTCATGGATCAAATGCTTGATCGACTCTCAGAGAGAGAAGTTGGTACTACTTTTTGGATGGGTATTCCGGTTACAACCAAATCTCCATTCTGCCGGAACACCAAAAGAAAACCACCTTCACATTTCCTTATGGAACGTTTGCCTTTAAAAGGATGTCGTTCGGGTTATGTAATGCTCCGACAACATTTTAACGTTGCATGTTATCCATTTTTTTGGACATGGTGGAGGATTTAATGGAGGTATTTATGGATAATTTCTCAGTTGTGGGTGACACTTTTGAAGCATGTTTAGCACACTTCGGACAGGTTCTCCAAAGATGTGTGGAGATAAACTTGGTCCTAAATTGGGAAAAGTGCCACTTCATTGTTAAGGAGGGTATAGTTCTTGGTCACAAAGTGTCACAAAGGGGATTGTAGGTTGATAGAGAAAAGATTGAGGCAATAAAGAAATTACCACCACTAATTTCAGTGAAGGGTGTTCGTAGTTTCTTGGGACATGCTGGTTTTTACCAGAGGTTCATCAAGGACTTCTCAAAGATTGCACATCCTCTATGCAAACTCTTAGATAAGGAGGTGAAATTCCACTTTGATGACACTTGCATGGTGGCTTTCAAGTGTTTGAAAGAAAAATTGGTCTCCACCTCAGTCATCATTAGCCCCGATTAGTCAAAATCCTTCGAAGTAATGTATGATGCACGCGACACGATATTAGGTGTTGTATTGGGGCAAAAATACAACAAACTATTTTACCCTATTTACTACGCAAACAAGACTCTAAACAGTGCTCAACGTAACTATACTGTTACTGAATAAGAATTACTTGCGATATTTTATGTGTTTGGGAAGTTCCAGGCATACTTGCTAGGTTCTAGAGTGGTTGTTCACACTAATCATGCTACACTGCGTTATCTAATGGCAAAGAAGGATGCCAAACCAAGATTGATAAAGTGGAAGCTACTATTGCAAGAGTTCGACTTTGAGGTCAAAGATAGGATAGGTTGTGAAAATCAGGTGGCTGACCACTTATCAAGATTGGAAGGCAAGGAAAAGGACGAGCTGGAGATCGACATAAATGAATCTTTCCCCAATGAACAAGTATTCGTGGTAAGTCTCAAACAACCTCCTTGGTATGCTGATTTTGCCAAATATGTAGCGTGTGGATTAATGTCGGATGAACTGAACTTCTACCAACAAAAGAGGTTCATGTTCGATGTTAAGAAGTACTTTTGGGATGAACCATATTTATTCAGAGAGTGTGCAGACCATATCATTAGGAGATGTGTTCCGAAAGAGGAAACCATCAAAATTCTCCATGCTTGCCATGCTTCATAGGTTGGGGGTCATCATGGTGATGTACATACAACTGCTAAAGTTCTAAAAAGTGGGTACTACTAGCCGTCTCTATACAAAGATGCCCACGAGTTTATTAAGAAGTGCACTCAATGTCAGAAACAAGGTGGAGTGTCCAAAAGACATGAGTTGCCTCTTACACCCATTTTAGAAGTTGAGCTATTTAATGTTTGGGGAATAGATTTCATGGGGCCATTTGTGAGTTCGTTTGGTAATAAGTATATCTTGGTGGCTGTAGATTATGTTTCTAAATAGGTGGAGGCTGTTGCACTTCCAAACAATGAAAGGAAAAGTGCTGTTCAATTCCTGAAATGCTACATCTTTACGAGGTTGGTACTCCTCGGGCCATTATTAGTGAAGGGGGATCCCAATTTTGCAACAAGAGGTTCTCAGCCTCATTGAGTAAGTATGGAGTGAAACACAATGTAGCAACTCTATATCATCCCCAAACGAGCAGCCAAGTTGAAGTGTCAAACCGGGAGATCAAAAGCAAAGACAGTGAACACTAATAGGACTGATTGGTCTCGAAAGCTTGATGACGCACTATGGGCGTATCGTACTGCATACAAAACACAAATCGGTATGTCTCTGTATCAACTAATTTTTCGTAAGTCTTGCCACCTACCAGTTGAATTGGAACACAAAGCATTGTGGGCATTGAAAGCTCTAAATCTGGACTGGACAAAGACTTCAAAAGATAGAGTAGAGCAGTTAAATCAGTTGGACTAATTCAGGTTCAAATCTTTTGAAAGCTTGGCCCTTTACAGGGAAAAGATGAAGAAATGACATGATGCTAAAATCCTTAAGAGGGAGTTCAGAGTGGGAGATTGGGTGTTATTATACAACTCTTGACTTAGACTCATTCTAGGAAAGCTCAAGTCCAAATGGTCAGGACTATTTAGAGTGACACGAGTGTTCACAAATGGTGCCATCGAAGTTGAAGGTCAAGAAGAACCTGCATTTAAGGTGAATGGAAAATGCTTTAAGTTATACTTTGGCGAGTGCCAAGAGATCTCTCTAATTGAGGTGGTGTATCTGGAAGATGTTTGAGAGCATTTTCACGTCGTGCCACGACGTTAAATAAGGAGCTTCTTGGGAGGCAACCCAAGTGTTAGTGTTTTAAATAATATATGTTGATTTTACAGGTGAAGGAGATTATGCGAGAAGAAGATGCTATTGGCCGATCGTCAAACTCGTTCGGTGAGCACGACTTAGTTCGCCTTACGAATCTCAAAGAAGGGGTTGAGATTCTAGAATATTAATTGGGAGACCTGCATCACTCGGTGAATCACCGATGTGCTTAGGCGACCTAATTTTTCTTACCTTTTCTACTTCAGCGATGGCAACGTAAATGATTGTTCGGCAAGGTTCAAAGTCCATTATGCGAATCGCCGACCTGTTCGGCGACCTCTTGCACCTGCACCAATTTTCCCTTTCTGAGATCGTCACCCACTGGAAATAAGGGCGATACTCAACTACTTGGGCGCGTCGCCGAAGCATTTCGCGATTGGTTCATTATCTCGCCAACTGGGCGCTTAGTGAAGGTTCCTTGTCACCTTGCTCTGCATATTTACATACTAAATTTTTATCTTTATTTACTAGTTTTTATTGTTAATCTTGTTTTATTTGCGGGAGTGTCCTTTCTCTACTCACATTGAGGACAATGTTGATTGCTTTTGGTGGGGGTGTGTGCTCTTGGTCAGTAAATATTCCTCTGTGTTCTTGGACCCTTCTGGACCTATTTTTGCCACCTCTTGATGTAGTTTAATTTGACTGTCGGTTGTGATCAATACCGATGACTTGAATGGTATACTAAATCGAACAAACATGAATGTATGGCTACGATGAGGTCAAAAGAAGTTGCATAAGCAATATGTGAACTTTTTGCATCTCTTTGTGACTAACCGATTGTCGAATTAAGTATGTTGTGATGAACATTGCACACTAGCAAAAGTGTGGAGTCTTGTTTGATATTGGTGCCAATGCTTTGTGTGATGAGCTTACTGTGAACCATGTGTGACGATGCCTAGAATTTTCCCCGTCGGTCCGGTTGACTTAGTGAGGCAATCTCTTGAAATGATCTTAGGCAACTCTGAAGAGTGAAACAATCTGACATTATACCTCTTTTGTGGCCAACCTTGTGAGTGTGTGATATTTGTTTGAACACTATTTGAGCCTTACCTTTTTTTTCTTGGAAGAAACTTAATACAAATTGTGACCCTTCTTTATCCATTACCCATAATCCTCATGGTTTGTGGTTTTTTTGAATAGCCAACTTATGCCAAAAGCCTAAGTTGGGGGTGTGGTAAAAAGAGAAGGTAAATCAGAAAATGCAAAAAAGTCCCCCTTTGAGCTATGATTGTGAAAAATATGGAACCCCTCCATACAAAAAAAAATATGAAAAAGTTGTGGAATAAAATTGTGAAAATGCAAAAAGAAATGGGTTATCCAATAGTCCATGGAAAGTGAATAAAGGGGGTGAATTTTGAGCATGAATTTCATACCACATTTCATGAGGATAACATCCACTGAAACTAAATGACCATACCTTTACACGCAGCCCCATTACAAGCCTTTAAAAGACCTTTTTTTTTCATCTTGAGTGAGCTGAAACAAGTGTTGATTGGAAAATAAGGGAAAACGTATGGGTGAAATCATGCATTGTGTTTATCTTTGTGAGTGTGAGAGTTGTATGTGATTCCAGAACTATAAATTGTTGAGCCATTGTGTGTGAATATGGAATTATTCTTTGTGTAAGGGCATTTCAGCACCTTTGTTGAGCTTGAGCTTGCATTTGAAACAAGTATTGTGAACTTGAGAATCTTTGATAATGGTGAGTCACAACTTGAATCTTTGAGTGCACAATTGATTCTTGCATGAGTAAGTTGAGTCTTTTTGTGTGCATTCATGATTGAGTCTTGCGTAGCACTCTTTGAGACATCCTTTTTGAACTGTTGAACTTGAGTTTTACTTAGGACAAACATAAGTTTAAGTTGGGGGTGTTGATGATTCCTAGCTTTGGACTCATTTAAGGCTTCAATTGGATAGATTCAGTCTTTTCAAATGCTTAATTTGTGCAAATAACTGATGTAAAATCCTTGATTTCCAAGTATTTGGATTAAGGAACAAAGCATGGACACTAATTTGCAAAAAAGGAAAGAAGCGAGCTGAGAGAACGAAGGAATGAAGGCCTGGTGATCGCCAACGTCACTCGGCCACTCACCAAATTTCCATTTTACCGCCCAAAGTTACAAAATGCTGGGGCTGAATTAGGGGTAGGTTCGGCGAGCAGCAGTTCCATTCGGCGTGTCGTCGATCGCTTCGGCAATGAATGACCATGTCGCCAAAAGTACTGATGGACATCTAGATAAGTTCTGATGCGCGAGATAAAAGGAAAAAGGGTGCATCGTGGAATCACTCGGCAATCGCGATCTTGCTCACCTAAAAATACAGTGGCTGGACTGAGAAGCGGTGAGAATGAGGGTGAGATGAAGGGAAATCGGCGAGTCACCGAACGGTTGGCGAAGCCCAACTTACCTCGTCGATTGGTCTCAAACAGACACACATCAGACTTGCATAAATTGATTTTTGCAAGAGAGAGAAGGCATTCAAAAAACGCAAAGAACAAAAGATTGAGTGAAAGAACAACTACAGGAGGCGATTTTCTAGTCAACTTTAACTTTCTTTGAAGTTTTGCAATAGAAGAAATTTCTAGTCAACTTTAACTTTCAATTTTTGTTTTTACCCAGCTATGGAAAACTTGGCAGATGTTGTTTTTCCTTTTTTTGCTATGATTGGCCAAAACCCTCACCTTGGGGTTTTGACCATGTGACCAATTTTTGATCTTTACTAAGTGGGTGTCATTGATTTGGGAATAATGGTGTTAATTTGAAGTGGGTTTGAATTGCTGCTACATTTTGAAATTGTCTTGCATGATTAGTGTAACAAGTTCACCATTTTGTGCTTGCTCGAGAGAGAAGTGCAAAGCCAAAGTAGCAAATTTAGCATCCTTAGTAGTGGATCACCATGATTTCAGCTTGAGAAAGTGAAACATGGGATCTATCTTTTGTATCTAGCTCGAGAGAGTGGATTTGATGAGGATGAGGGCTGGGCATCTTCCGAATAGTGTTGAAGTTCGAAAGAATTCGAGAAAGATAAGGTAATTGTTCAAGAGAAAATTGTTTTACATATCATCTGACCTACCCACGACAATTTATCCCATGGTGAGCATCGATGTTCATCCACTAAGTTAAATTCAATAATTGGTTGGTCAATTCCTCAAGTGTTACCTCAATCTTTGATCGTTTCGTGTTAAGTGTTAAATTGGATTGATAATTACAACCTGAAATTTGAAGCTTAAACCAAAAAGGTGCAGTAAATATTCAGCTGAAGAGATTGTTGCCAAACTTTCATAATTGAATTCAAAGGAAAAGCTACTCTAAGTGGGATCGATCCCAACTCATTTATTTGGGTTTTATACTGACTGATGAATGTTGACAGTTAGAACTGGATGAAGTGTCTTTGAAATGCTAATCACGAATCGACGATTTGTTTCACCAAATAAAGGTATGTAAGTTTTCATAGTGTTTAGTTCGTTCACCCACACACCAATCATGTAAATTACATCTGTAATTTCGTTCTTGAGGTTGAATGATTTGAATTCTTGATGGACGTTCTTGATGTTTTGTCCTTCATGCGTTGTTTTTTAAGTTTGATGAGTTCTTGAGGAGAGGATTTTGATTTTGACAGTTTTTTTTGAGGAAAAATGAGTAGATTCTCGTGTACTTGTATTGGGTAATTAAATCCAAGAAAAATTTGAGGAAAAGAATCATTTCTAGGCGAGTTAGTGTTAGAAAACGAGAAGAAAAATTCATCGAATCGTTCAAGGGGAGGGGTGGCATGACGCGCCACTGATGCGCCATGAGGGCTGGCGCGTGATGTGAGGCTAAAAATACATATTTTTAATTATTATTTCCTTACACTTATTATTTATATTTGTCCTTTTTTAGCATGAATTTTATGAACTATGTTAAATAATATATTTTATTTGTAGGATTAAATTGGTGAAAAAATGAAGAAGTTTGGAGCTAAAACGAATTAAAGATGAAAGGTTGAAGAAGGAAATCAAGCAGACAGCTTAATGAAATAAGTTAATATAATATTAATATAATTTATTTGCAAATAAGGAAAGAAGAACTTACCTGCTGGTCCAAGTGTCAGGCAGCAACGTCAAAAGAAGTTACACGCACAAAATTGGAAGCTACACGCGGAGAAAAAGGAATCCAATTCCTTTTGGTTTTGGATTCCTAATTTAATTTGGACTCAATTATTTTATTTAGGGTTTCCTACATCTATAAATAGTGCATAGAAATAATTATTTGAGGATGAGGTCCAAGAACCAAGATACAAGATACAATATAAATTTTCTTCTAACTTAGGAACTTTGGAAGAGCCACCGTGAAGGCCAGAGAATTGTGGTTTATTCTTTCTTCTCCTTTATTATTTATTTGTATTCGTGATTAATAAAAGATAATTTAGCTATTGTTCTTAATTTTTTATGATTAACACAAGCATATTTATTTTAATAAATTTTGATTGTGTTTTTGAGATAATGAGTAGCTAACTTTCATAACTAGGGTTGTGGGAACCATGAGCGATTAACAAAGTAAGAATAGTAAATAGGCAATTCTTGACTAGTATTTTGCATGCATGGATAATTCTTTCGTTTAGAAGTCTTTTTAACGGTGGCCAACGTTAAAACTCGCCTTGTTACTACTTGCCGGACCAAGGAGGTAATTAACAAGAAAAGAATTATCAACATAGATTTAGTGTGATACTATCTAATAGGCTAGTATCGATTGGTGCGGGGTGAAATTCTGTAGATGGCGGACCAAGGATTTAGAGATACCTAACTTATCACTTTGCATGTAATACACTAGAAAAGGATTACTATTATTAGGATTACTGCATTATGAGCGTATGGGGAACATATTCCTAGTTACTTTTAATAATCTGAATATAAATAAATACTTAGTTCAAAGCTATCTTTTTATTGTTTTTTTATTTTATTTCAAATTAA
>NC_064286.1:35544439-35554446 GCF_019186545.1 Solanum stenotomum | reverse complement strand
CCCAATGTTATATAACGACTGTCGAGTCAAATATTTGCTATTGACAATATTCTTCCATATTCTCTGTGGGATCAACCCCGACTCATAGTTGGGTAAATATATTGCATACGATCATTTATATTTCTTTTCAAGAAGTATATTTGAACGTTATCAAAAAATGGCGCCGCTGCCGGGGCATATGGCTTAGAAATTGTCTTAAGTATTTATTTTGACTTGTAGTCCTTTTTTTGTTTCTTAGGATTAGTTTTAATTTTTTTTTTTATTATTATCATATATCTTTTACTCTTCTTGACATTTCATCTGAAAAAGTATGTAGTGATAATTGTTCTTGCAATTCTTGCCCTTGTGATATTATGGATTCTTATAAGCTAATATTTTCTCAACTAGATAAGTTGTATGGGGACATGAAAGATTTATTAATACTTTGCTATAAATCAATATGTAAGCACAATAAAGAATATGCCTTTGAATTTGATCTCTATTATTTAGCTATTGAGTTGAGTGCAAATATTAAATCATATGACACCCAACAATTTAATAATAATATGTGTGAGGAAGAAAAAATACTTATAAGACAGCTTGAAGAGCTAAAAGTTGAGGGCCAATTGCTTGATCATACTTTTATTGATGTTTTCATTGTTGAGAAGAGTACACTAGAGTTATGTAATGAAGTAGATAGTATTATTTTTAAAAATTCTAGTATGTGTAAATATGAGAGTGTAAATAATAATACAATTAATAAGTTAGGGTGCACTAGACCTCATTCCAATCATTTTTCCACATTATGTTTAGATGATGAAATATTAATCGAGACATCTGAGCCAATAGAAGAGTGTATGGAGGAGGAAAATTGTGTCTATATTCTTGAATTTATTGTTCAAACATCGGAGAATTACATTCCTCACTTAGGATCCAAGAAGTGCATAATGCGACATCTATTGCTTGGGACCTTTATTTTTGTACCATCACCCGTTGAGCGTAATAGAAAAATTGATTCAAAATTGGGGGTACAATTCATATCTTCAAAGTGGAAGGAAAAATAGTAAAATTGATGGTGTCGTGCCGCGACGTTAAATTAAGCGCTTATTGGGAGGCAGCCCAATTGGTTGTGTAACTTTTTTTATTATTATTATTAGTATCACTTTCTTTCTTTTCTTGTTTTTGCAGATTAGGGGAAGTCAGAGTACTCAAAAAAAAGGAGCATGTTTGAGCTTAAGTGTGGGGTGACGACCCTTAATGCAAGGAGGAATAAAGAGAACAAAGGCCTCAGGGAGTTTTCCTAACCCTTGTTTTAAATTTTATCTAATGCTTTGGGGACATAGCATCTTTTTAAGTGTGGGGTGGAGGAATGAATTCCTAGTTTTTACCGTTTTATTGAGTCTTTTCTTTTTTAGGATGAGTTCCTTGGCTTTTGTTTTCGATTCTTTTCCTGAGGATTGTCCCTTTGAATAGATTGTCATTTATATTTTTTAGGAATAAATTTTATTTTGGAGAGAAAAGAAAAAAAAAACCTTTTGAGTTATGTGATACTTACTATTTGAGCCTAATTTTTGAGTAGTACTTTCTTGTGAATGCTTGATTAAAACAAAATGCAGACTCTTTGACATGTAAGCTCATGGTTGTGACTTTGTATATAGCTTATTTTATTTTGTTGTTTGTTATGATCTTGTCTCTCTTAGAAGTGAAATTGATCCATCTTGATCGATACTTGTGCCATGTGTGGTGAGACTTTGTTTATTCCATGTTTTGCATCTTAGTCTATAACTTACCCTGCATGTTATTGAAATGAAATAAAAAGTTTTGCTTTGTTTAGGAGATGATAATAGGTTTTCTTTGCTTTGTCTGGTAAATTTTAGCTTTTTCAGATATTTTATCACTAGTTAGCCCTTTTGAGCTTGTAGCCTTTAATTGGTAGCCATATTTGGCCTTGACTATTTTGTTGAATCCCTAGTTTTTGCACCTTGCTTCCTTGAACATTATATCATAAACTTATTCTAATTATCAATTCTGAGAGAAAGAGATGGTTGAGTGAAAAGGTAATCAATGATAGCTACAAAGTGTTTAAAAGCCCTCTTTGAAAGAATGTGATATGAAAAAGAAAAGAGAAGTTACCTTGATGATGGCCCTGGTCCTTCCAAGGATACTGTGCACCTTAACGCATGTAAAATACGTAAGTTGAACCTATTATGAAGGGAAACTTTAAAAAAAAAAGAAAAAAAAAGAAAAGGATTGAAACAGTTTTGAGAGGATGAGAATTACTTGTGAAATAATTGTTGAAGAGAGGGCTGAAAATAAAGAGAAGAAAATAATGGGTTATGAAGTCTAAAATTGCAAAGTGCTTAAGGAATTGTAATTCACTATTATATAGTTTTCCTACCCATCCCCTAGCCTATATTACAATCCACTAAAGTCCTATTTGATTCTATTCAAGCATGCTTAATTAGTTGTATGGAGACATGGAAGATTTGCTAATACTTTGCTATAAATCAATATGTAAGTGCAATAAAGAATATGCCTTTGAATTTGATCTCTATTATTTAGATATTGAGTTGAGTGCAAAGATTAAATCATATGACGCCCAACAATTTAGTAATAATATGTGTGAGGAAGAAAAAATACTTATAAGACAACTTGAAGAGCTAAAAGTTGAGGGCCAATTGCTTGATCATACTTTTATTGATGTTTTCATTGTTGAGAAGAGTACACTAGAGTTATGTAATAAAGTAGATAATATTATTTAAAAACTCTAGTATGTGTAAATATGAGGGTGTAAATAATAATACAATTCATAAGTTAGGGCGCACTAGACCTCATTCCAATCATTTTTCCACATTATGTTTAGATGATGAAATATTAATCGAGCCATCTGAGCCAATAGAAGAGTGTATGGAGGAGGAAAATTGTGTCTATATTCTTGAATTTATTGTTCTAATAGCGGAGAATTACATTACTCACTTAGGATCCAGGAAGTGCATAATGCGACATCTATTGCTTAGGACTTTTATTTTTGTACCACCATCCCTTGAGCGTGATAGAAAAATTGATTCAAAATTGGGGGTACAATTCATATCTTTAAAGTGGATGGAAAAATAGTAAAATTCATGGTGTCGTGCTGCGACGTTAAATTAAGCGCTTATTGGGAGGCAACCCAATTAGTAGTGTAACTTATTATTTATTTTTATTATTAGTATCACTTTTTTTCATTTCTTGTTTTTGCAGATTAGGGAAAGTCTGAGTATCCAAAAAAAAAAAAAAGGACCATGTTTGAGTTTAAGTGTAGGGTGATGACCCTTGATGCAAGGAGGAATAAAGAGAACAAAGGCCTCAAGGAGTTTTCCTAACCCTTGTTTTAAATTTTATCTAATGCTTTGGGGACATAGCATCTTTTTAAGTGTGGGGTGGAGGAATTAATTCCTAGTTTTTACCGTTTTATTGAGTCTTTTCTTTTTTAGGATGGGTTCCTTGGCTTTTGCTTTCGGTTCTTTTCCTGAGGATAGTCCCTTTGAACCGAGTGTCTTTTATTATTTTTAGGAATAAATTTTATTTTATTTTTTTATTCTTATTTTGGAGAGAAAAGAAAAAAAAACCCTTTTGAGTTATGTGATACTTACTATTTGGGCCTAATTTTTGAGTAGTACTTTCCTGTGAATGCTTGATTTAAAAAAAATGCAAACTCTTTGACAACTAAGCTCATGCCTGTGACTTTGTATATAACTTATTTTATTTTGTAGTTTGTTATGATCTTGTCTTTCTTAGAAGTGGAATTGATCCATCTTGATCGATACTTGTGCCATGTGTGGTGAGACTTTGTTTATTCCATGTTTTGCATCTTAGTCTAAAACTTGCCCTGCATGTTATTGAAACGAAATAAAAAGTTTTGCTTTGTTTAGGAGATGATAATAGGTTTTCTTTGCTTTGTCTGGTAAATTTTAACCTTTTCAGATATTTTATCACTAGTTAGCCCTTTTGAGCTTGTAGCCTTTAATTGATAGCCATATTTGCCCTTGACTATTTTGTTGAATCCCTAGTTTTTACACCTTGCTTCCTTGAGCATTATATCATAGACTTATTCTAATTATCAATTCTGAGAAAAATGGATGGTTGAGTGAAAAGGTAATTAACGATAGCTACAAAGTGTTTAAAAGCCCTCTTTGAAAGAATGTGATATGAAAAAGAAAAGAGAAGTTACCTTGATGATGGCCCTGGTCCTTCCAAGGATATTGTGCACCTTAATGCATGTAAAATACGTAAGTTGAGGGTGACTATTATGAAGGGAAACTTTTAAAAAAAAAAAGAAAAAAAAAGAAAAGGATTGAAACAGTTTTGAGAGGATGAGAATTACTTGTGAAATAATTGTTGAAGAGAGGGCTGAAAATAAAGAGAAGAAAATAATGGGTTATGAAGTCTAAAATTGCAAAGTGCTTAAGGAAGTGTAAGTCACTATTATATAGTTTTCCTACCCATCCCCTAGCCTACATTACAATCCATTAAAGTCCTATTTGATTCTATTCAAGCATGCTTAATTAGTGGAGATGTACATAATGGGCAATCATATGGTTCTTTGTGCATACATGTGAATTTTATTTGTGAGTGTGAGAGTGTTCTTTGATGCCAAGTCTTTAATTTATATTCAATCTGCTGATTCGAGTGTGTGAACTATTTCTTCTTGTGAGGGCACTTGTTTCATGATAAATAGGTGATTTTATCAACTTTCTTTCATGAGAGTAGGTGAGCAAGCTTAAATTTGATTAGTTCAAAGTCCTTCTTTGAGGTTAGGAGGTTAGAGGTTTGTTGTTTATTTGGATGTCTTGCATAATGATTGAGAAGTCTACTTGATGTTTTGAAATTGGTATATGGCCTAATTGTTTGTATTAACCAAAGTAATGACATTGCTAGTATGATTTTTCTTGGGATGATTTTTAAATGTTTGCTCGAGAACGAACAAAAGTTTAAGTGTGGGGTGTTGATGTGAGGCTAAAAATACATATTTTTAATCATTATTTCCTCACATTTATTATTTATATTTGTCCTTTTATAGCATGAATTTTATGAATTGTGTTAAATGGGATATTTTATTTGTTCATTAAATTGGTGAAAAAATGAAGAAGTTTGGAGCTAAAACGAATTGAAGATGAAAGGTTGAAGAAGGAAATCAAGTAGACAACTTAATGGAAATAAGTTAATATAATATTAATATAATTTATTTGCAAATAAGGAAAGAAGAACTTACCTGCCGGTCCAAGTGTCAGGTAGCAACGTCAAAAGAAGTTACACGCACAAAATTGGAAGCTACACGCGGAGAAAAAGGAATCCAATTCCTTTTGATTTTGGATTCCTAATTTAATTTGGACTCAATTATTTTATTTAGGGTTTCCTACATCTATAAATAGTGCATAGAAATAATTATTTGAGGAGGGGGGCCAAGAACCAAGATACAAGACACAATACAAATTTTCTTCTAGCTTAGGAACTTTGGAAGAGCCGCCGTGGAGGCCGAAGAATTGTGGTTTATTCTTTCTTCTCCTTTATTATTTATTTGTATTCGTGATTAATAAAAGATAGTTTAGCTATTGTTCTTAATTTTTTATGATTAACACAAGCATATTTATTTTAATAAATTTTGATTGTGTTTTTGAGATAATGAGTAGCTAACTTTCATAACTAGGGTTGTAGGAACCATGAACGATTAACAAAGTAAGAATAGTAAATAAGTAATTATTGACTAGTATTTTGCATGCATTGATAATTCTTTCGTTTAGAAGTCTTTTTAACGGTGGCCAACGTTAGAACTCGCCTTGTTACTACTTGCCGGACGAAGGAGGTAATTACCAAGAAAAGAATTATCAACATAGATTTAGTGTGATACTATCTAATAGGCTAGTGTCGATTGGTGCGAAGTAATAACTAAGCCAAACATCGATTATGATGTCTAATATGAGGTAAAGGTAAGGGTTAGTAAAATATACACACGTAGCAGGACCAAGGTGCGGGGTGAAATTCTGTAGATGCCGGACCAAAGATTTAGAGATACCTAACTTATCACTTTGCATGTAATACACTAGAAAAGGATTACTATTATTAGGATTACTGCGTTATGAGCTTATGGGGAACATATTCCTAGTTACTTTTAATAATCTGAATATAAATAAATACTTAGTTCAAAGCTATCTTTTTATTGTTTGTTTATTTTATTTCCAATTAAACCCCCCCCCCCATTGTTATATAACGACTATCGAGTTAAATATTTGCTATTGACAATATTCTTCCATATTCTCTGTGGGATCGACCTCGACTCATAGTTGGGTAAATATATTGCATACGATCGTTTATATTTCTTTTCAAGAAGTATATTTGAACGTTATCAAAAAATGTACAGTGCACCAAAAAGTGTCCTTTGATGCTTAAGGGCTGGCGCGCCGAGGCAACAGTGTGCCAGGTCGGCAGCCCCCACCCAGTTTTTAGTTGTATGCTCCGTCTAAGTTCTTTTACAGTGTACCTTCACTCCTTTCTAGTTCTAACTACTGTAAACTACATCTAAACATCGAGAGATCCTTCATAACATGAATAATAACCCTTGAATTCATAATTCAAATTCAAGGTAGAGTTAAGAGTAAAGTCTTGAGAGTTCTTTCAGGTCATTTTTAGAAGTCATTTACAATCTTTTAAAATTTGTTTTAAGACTTGAGTACTTGAGTATGAGGATGAGAAGAATTGAGTTTCATTTTTCAAAATGAATATATGGGGACTAAGTATTCCCGAGATTAAATGTTTTTACATTTAAAATGAGGGGAATCATCGATTTCGAAATGAGTTCATGAGGAGTTTTGAGTACTATCTCTTTTAAGAGAAACCTTTTGTGTAATAATCTCAAAGTTTGAGGATGAGGAAATGTTTTAAACTTATGAGCTGAGTTATATTATTGGTAGTAGTATTGAGCTCGATATGGGGATGAGTTCAAACAACTCAAAGTTCTCTCATAAACCATATAGCAAACATGGATAGAAATGGTCATACTTTTTATATGATTCCTTGTTGTTTTATAAGCATAGCTTAGTCGATCCATTTAGTTGAGGATGTCTTATAATCCGAAAAGGTATAGGACGGTTCTGGCAGCGTGGGCGAGTAGTTGTATCATCACATAGCTCATAGTGATAGTTATAGGTTAGAGAATCTCTCAAATAAGATTTATTATTATATTTTTAAATACATTGAGTTGTTATCTACTGTTTTAAATGCTTTATATAAACTGCATCTTTATTGTTGTTTTTATACTTTATTGAGTTGAGTATCCATGAGTTAAGGTTGAGTTGAGTAGAGTTGAGGTGAGTATGTTTCCTTCTTTCCAAGTTCAAGCTTTTGTGTTATGTTCAGTGTTCCCCTTACATTATCGTACATTCAATGTACTAATGTTATTTGGCCTGCATCATTTCATGATGCTGATATAGGAGATCAGGGTCATCAACAAGCACTTCGTTGATACCACATCAGTTCGAATTACCTTTGGTGAGCCCCCTTACTTCGGAGGATTTTATTTACTTTTCAATATTGTTAGGATGTTGGGGGTCTTGTACCAACTTCCATCTTTGTCATTTAGAGGCTTCATAGATAGTTAATAGAGTTTCGGGAGTCTGTTTCGTTTCTTCTGTTAAATGTTTTAAAGACTTGAGTTGCCTATTTCTTGCTAGTTGAATATTCTATCATATTCTAAGTTAATTATTTGAGACATATTAGTTAAAGCCTTACATTTGAGTTCATCTTGTATTGAGTAAGTCTTCTGCTGAGAGTTGAGCCAGGTAAAGGGTTCGCTTGACGCCATAATTGATTCTCGAGTGCCAAACATGTTTAGGATGTAGGCTCGGGATGTTAAAAACTTGGTATCTAATGAGTCTGAGATTCAGACTCATTTAGGGCTTGTTTATATATAATTAGTGTCCTCAAATGCTTAATTTGTGCCAATAACTGATGTAAAGCCCTTGAATTTGAGGTATATGGATTAAGTAGCAAAGCAAGGACACTAACAAGAAAATAGGAACAAAACAGGCTGAAAGGACGAAGAAATGCAGCCTGGTGATCGCCAAGTTCACTTGGCGAATCGTCGAATGACTATCTGACCGCCTAAAGTTCCAGTGTGCCAAGCCCTGAGGGAAGAAACCAAGTTGGTGAGAGAAAGGAGCAGTCGACGGATCACTGAGTAGTTCCGTGATGCAGTGCTAGATCGCCCAAAGTTATATACCTTGAGGATGCTGAATGCCAAGGCAGAAGGGCGATGGAAGTGACCAAAGGGTGGCTTGCCGAGTGGTTCGGCGAGCCTGACTTACTTCGCCGAGTGACTCTTTGCAGCATATTTTTGGCGACTATACATACATTTTTGAACATTTAGTTTAGTATCAATTGTTAATCAATTAATATTTAGAAGAATCTAATTTTGAAGATTTTGAGCATCTGGAGAGTTTTTCTCTAGTTTTTCCTTAGCTTTGAGGGATTGAAGAAATTCACTTTTGAGAAATTGGAAGTAGGTGTTTGAGATTCATCAATTTGGAACATTGTAAAGATGAAATCACTCTTGCCCAGTTGATGCACACTCAATTTGGTAATTGTTTTTTCCTTTTTATAATCGCAAGCTAAAACCCCAATTCTTGGGGTGTGATTATGTGATTATGGGCTGATTTAGCTTATGGGTGTTGCTAATTGTTAGTTTAAATGCTACTATAAGTGAGTTTAATCATTAATTGTGGTTTAATTTAAGAATTGCAGTTGCAAATTGTAACACCCCTCATAATGAAGTAGGATAAAGTAGAGCCTCACATGGGTTTTATGAATTAATAACTTGTTAAAATAATGAAGAATAGCCTTTTTAGTCACTTTCAAAGAGTTTGGAAGTCAAATGTCAAGGTATAACCAAGACGTTCGGAAATTAGTCTTTTACGTGTTGGTGTGTTCTAGTATGTTATTCATGTTTTTATGTGTTGTTTGGAGTCTAAAATCAGTGGGGGTGACCCTAGTGCCTTTAAATGTTTTTAGGGTCAAAACGTTGGGGTACGACTCCCCGGGACCACCCTAAGGGTCCCCAAGGAGGACCCCAACCCTTGGCCAAACAAGCTGCCAAGGCAGCTTGAAAATTTGCATGGTGGGAGCATGTCCGCGTGGCGGACTAGCTCCACCAAGGGCCAAAAGTTTGGTCCGCGTCGCGGACTCTTCTGTCTCGAAATTTAATTTCAAGAAACTTATGGGAACACCTCCGCGTCGCAGACTTGTTTCCCGACGAAATCTGTGAAAATAAAACTCAAGTTTGACTTGTTTAAAAGGTCCAATTAAGTTAGGGGTAGTTTCAGTACTTTGGGGAATTATTATAAACAATTATTCTACCTATTTTAGGGTATTTTAAGTGGTTAAAACCCCAAAAACTAGAATTAGACCTCATTATCTAAATTGAACCTTCCCTCTCAAATAAATTCTCTCTCTATAACTCCATGGAAGACATTGATGAAGCTTCAAGCTAGGGGATGGGTTCCTACTGATTTCTCCTTCAAATTCCTAAGGAAAATTAATCATAAAGGTATGGGGATTTTATATTTGATTCTCCTTTCAATCAAAGAGCCAAATCAAAGTGATTTCAATGTTTTTCAAAAACATTAAAGACCCCAATTTCAATCCTAAGCTTGGGTTCTTGCATGAAAGTATTTCAAATGATGTTTTATGTTAATATTGATGGTTTTAAGATCAGAAACTCCATGAACCCTTGCATATTTTGAAATCCTAATTTTTGGGTTTAAAGTGGGTCTATTGATTATGAGCTAATAATGTGATATTAATGTGTAGATTGTTATGGGCTATTGATTTATGTATTATTCTATATTGAATTATGAGGAATTGATGGTCAATTGTGTTATATTGGATGTTGGTCTTGAATGGGCAATTGTGACCTTATGCTTATGATGATGATGAAGTTGTGAATAGATTATTGATTCTAGTATTTTATATATATATATATATATATATATATATAT